>NW_024083102.1:0-35570 GCF_003009895.1 Hyaena hyaena | reverse complement strand
CTCAGTGGATTCTGCGTCCTTTTTCTCCCAGTCTCTCAGGTTTTGTAAGGTTTCCAATGGCTTCAGATCTTTTCTGTGTGATGTATGGGCGCGAGTGCAAGTACGGAGCTCCTTACTTCTCCGCCATCTTGCCCTCTCTCCAAGTAGAAATTGAATTAAATCCAAAAATGGTTTAGTTAAATTCATAGAAAATAAAATAATAATATGCTGTCCTTAAGTTAGTAAGGGTATGTGATATGCTGTGAAAAACAGTAGAACACAGATGCCTGAGTTCTCGGTTTGACTTCTGACCCTCTCATTGAGCCACCTTGGGACCTTAGGAAAATCCTCATTCTCTTCTCTGAAATTCATTTTTAAAATCTGTCATATGGGGGGATTAGATTAGGCAAAAATTCCTCAAAGTGTATTGTTTGTAACATTAGTTCTATGAACTCCTCTGCAAAAGGAGATTTCATAGCCAAATTATTTGAAATGTTAAATATTATATATTTCTCTTAGAGATTTATAAAGTCTATTAGAATATTACACAGAAAGTCTTGAAAGTCCTAAAGTATAGAACACTGATAAACTTTTTTTCACCTAGTATTTTTCAAACTTACCTAATCACAAAGTCCATTTTTCTTTTTGTTAATTTGTTTTGTTTATTTATTTATTTTGAGAGAGAAAGAGAGGGTGCAAATATGGGGGGTCAGAGAGAGGGGGAGAGAGAATCTTTAGCAGGGATTGCACTGTCAATGCAGAGCCCAATGAGGGGTTTCAACTCAGAAAACATGATATCATGGCCTGAGTTGAAATCAAGAGTCAGATGCTTAACCAACAGAGCTAGTCAGGTGCCCCCATTTTTATACTTATTAAATCATATAAAATACTATTTTATAAGGCTCACTTTGGGATCGCTGTATTCTTTCTTTGAGGGCCCTGATATTGGTTAAGCAAGTCCTGATGTGCATTCTACAGTATGGTGTCTTTTTGATGTAGGATGGGTAGTAAGAATAGTATTAGAGAGGGGCACCTGGGTGGCTCAGTCTGTTAAGCTTCCGACTGTGGCTCAGGTCATGATCTCATGATTTGTGGGTTCGAGCCCCATGTCGGGCTCTGTGCTGACAACTAGTTCAGAGCCTGGAGCCTGCTTCAGATTCTGTCTCCCTCTCTCTCTGACCCTCCCCTACACATGCTGTCTCTCTATCTCTCTCAGAAATAATAAAACATTTTAAAAAATTTAAAAACAAAATAGTATTAGAGAGTGTGTGTGTATATATATATGCATATATATACATACATACACATATACAGATACACATGTAATGTGCACATGTGCATACACAAACACATACATGCCAGATATCTTCTATTTCCTCTTCAAAATCAAATTCCAGAATGGCTGACATGAAAGAATTTTATTTCTGGGCTGCCATGTCTTCTGGTTTCAGCCAACAGGAGTCACTATCAGAAAACTGAATGAAAAACAGTGAGATATAATTATTATTCCCTTGATTTTCTCTCTGAGAACTTGCCCGGGGCTGTATGTGTCGCTCTGCTGAAAAACACTGCTCCTTTCAAGGTGTCCTAGTCTACAGAACTGTAGAACTGTATCTTCTTCCTGATTCTAGCAACTGCTCCCTCCCTTAGTCCTCCCCTAGGGGTGATAACAGCTCAAGGGCTGCTTATTTGTCATAGTGCCCTGATTCCATGTTGTTCCTCAACACCCTACATCAGCCTCTTTGTAAATAGTATCTTTGTAAAACAAAACAGCAACCTTGAATCAAATAATTCTACATTGAATGTGCTGTGGGCTTTGGGTTGGGACCTTACCTAATCCACTGTTTTTTAACAGATTGTATTTTAAGGTTATGTGGGGATTGGAGGCATACAGTAAGAGAAAATTGGATAAAGGATTTGGAGTTGAGGATAAGGAACTAAACTAGAGCTAGAGATTTCTGATTAATTAGTTATAAGAAGAAGTGGAAACTGTGGCAATAGAGATAATTATCAGTGAGAGTGTGGAGTGAAAGGAGGACATAATACAGAAAAGAAATTGCAAGGGAACACTTTCACCTTATGCAAAGTCAAATTATTAAGCAGATGAGAAGTTTATTTAATGAGCAAAGAGCCAGGCACGAGAGAGAGAGGAATTTAAGCACATTTTATTAAGACTATTTTATCTCTTAGAAACACTTTTTCTAGTGTCTTGAAGATCCTTGAGATTCTGGTGGTTGCTTAGATTTTCCTGAATAGATACTGGCAACTAAGATCGTTCTGTCACCTTGTGTTTCTCTATCCATAATGATCCCTTATCTTCCAGATTCAAACATTCTCCCATGACATACTCAAACAACTGAATAAGTTTTAACTAAGTCATTCTTTCCCCTTTAGGCAGATAAATACGTTTTCTATTGACATCATGTATTATTTTTATTCACAAACTTTTAAAATCTGGTATTGTCTTATTGATTTTTATAGAACACAAAATGCATCACTTGGGAGAAGTAAGGAGCTCCATACTTGCACTCGTGCCCATACCTCACACGGAAAAGATCTAAAGCCATTGGAAACCTTACAAAACCTGAGAGGCTGGGAGAAAAAGGACGCAGAATCCACTGAGAAAGCCGTCTAACGTGAGTGCGAACCGGGGAAGATAAAATCGGGCCGGGATCGGAGACTCCAGGGTGGGAGGCGATCCCCTCTGCGGGGAGTGAGAGGGGAAAAAGAGAGAGTCCGAAACAGAAAAACCTCCGCTTGGGGGAAAAACCTCCGCTCAGGGCATAGAAACACCCTGCGCGCCAAATACCTGCACGCCAGGTCCCCTTGCGCCAACTGGTCCCTGAGGGACTGAGCACGCGGACTGCTTCTTTGTGCTTGCTCCTGGCTGGCTGGACTTCTAGAGTAGCGGTGCGCCTGACCCCATTGTCCTCCCAGCGGGCTTGGGCCCCTGCAAGAGCCGCACGCGGACACCCGGGGTCCTCACTTCTGGCAGGCTGGAACTGTAGAAGGAAGCCAAAGAGCTAAAAATTGGGAGATTTGCCCGCGAGTTTGCGTTTCAGGTGATGAAATCTGGTTTTCCTCACTCCAGCGGGCCCAGCTCGGCGCACCCAGCAAGCAAGCCCCAACCAACGCTCGCCAGCCCGACCCAGAGAAGGAAGCAGCAATTCTGACTCCACCCCCAGAGCCAGGCAGGAGGCCTGGAATTGCCCCGAAGGGGTTGCATGGGAAGTTGTGTCTAAGGCAGTTTCAGCAGGGCGCTCAGACTGGGATTTGGAGACTGGGACTGGCCCAGGCTGAAAAGTGCAACTAACTTTGGCTGCACCCCCAGTACGGGGAGTTTACATGCCTAAAAAAGCGAGGTGCAGCTCTTGTTCAAGAAGGGATTGGAGCACCGTCACTCTCCTCCACACAACCGCCAAGGCAGAACTCCCGCCTGAGGCATTGGATCACACCACGCCCATCCCTGCTTTAGAGCTCCCCTCCTACCCTTTTTTTTTTCCCTCTTTTCTTTCTTTTTTCCACAGAAAACTGACCTGATTAACTCCAGTCACTGGCTTGCTTAAACAGTCACAACGAGTCCATTCTGTAGATGTAAATTCTACACCTACCGACATTTTCATCTCTTTCTCTCAGGAGTAATTAGACTATATAGTTTCTCTGGATAACACCAGCGTCCTTCTCTCACCTATACAACCATATTCTACCCTTTACCTCTTTGAAAAAAGCTTCTTATCCCTTCTGCCTATTTCCAATTTTGCCTCATCCCCGCCCTGTCTTCTCTCTCTTTCTCTATGCTCTTCAACCATCACTGCTTACACATGGCTATTTATCTGTAGTTGGGATATTCGGTTATATGCTTTAAACCTTTCTTTTTTCATCAGTTTTCTTCTTTTTTCCTTTTCTTTTCTCCTTTTTGACCCTTTTATGTATTTTATACTCCTTATTATTCGCCCTCCCTCCTCCGTTTTTTCTCTTAACATTTTCGTTTTCCCACCCGCTTTGCATGTTAGTTGATTTAGCCTGTGCGTTTGTGTGCTCATACTCCCTGTGTGTTTGTCTGTCTGTTTTCTTCTCCAGGGCTACCTCAAGAAACAAGCCAGAGTACACAAGGTGGAGAGTCCCAAATATCACTATGATTAGGAAAATAATATAACCAAGTTCCCAACAAGAGAGACCAAGAGATACCATTCAAAAAACACTCTCTGAAAGGATAGGCCCTGGAGAGTCAAAGAGTCTTCTTGGATACAGCAGCGCTCATAGGTGCAGAGAGCATAACAGGTCTTTAAAACTAACAAGAGCCAGAAACCTAACTAAAATGATGAAACGAAAGAGCTCTCCTCCAAAGCAACTCCAAGAAGAAATGACAGCTAATGAACTGCTCAAAATAGATATCAGCAGCATAAGTGAACAAGCTTTTAGAATAATAATGGTAAAATTAACAGCTGGGCTTGAAGAAAGCATAGGGAACATGAAAGAAACTATGGCTACAGAAAGAATGGAAAATAAAAATAGGCATGAAGAATTTAAAAATGCGACAAATGAGATCCATAATAAACTGAAGGTGTCCAATGCACGGATTGAAGAGGCAGAAAGGAGAATAAGTGATTTAGAAGACAGCATAATAGAAAAATAAGAACCTGACAAAAAAAGAGACAAACTGATCCAGGAACAGGAAAGAAGAATTCGAGAGATCAGCGATACGGTCAAACGCAACAATATCCATATCATAAGAATCTCAGAAGAGGAAGAGAGACAGAAAGGTGCTGAAGGAGTCCTGGAACAAATTATAGCAGAGAACTTCCCCGAGCTGGGGAAGGAAGTAAATGTGGAAAGACAAGAGGCTCAGAGGACTCCTCTCAGACATAACTTGAATCGATCTTCTGCACGGCATACCATAGTGAAACTGGCAACATATAAGGACAAGGAAAGAATTTGGAAAGCAGTGAGGGAGAAAAGGGCCTTAACATACAAAGGGAAACCTATTAGAGTGGTGACAGACCTATCTACTGAAACTTGGCAGGCTAGAAAGGAATGGCAGGAGATCTTCAATGTGATGAACAGTAAAAATATGCAGCCAAGAATCCTCTATCCAGCAAGTCTGTCATTCAAAATAGGAGAGATAAAAACCTTTCCAAATAAACAGAAATTGAAAGAATTTGTCACCACGAAGCCAGCCCTACAAGAAATCCTGAGGGGGACGCTCTGAAGGAAAGGTTGCAAGGAACAAAGATACCAGAGACATCACCACAAACATGAACCCTACAAAAGATACAAAGACTCTAAACCCACATATTTCAATAATAACACTGAATGGAAATGGGCTGAATGCTCCAATCAAAAGACATAGGGCAGCAGAATGGATAAAAAACAAAATCCATGTATATGCTATCTACAAGAAACTCATTTTAGACTGGAAGATATCTTCAGATTAAAAGTAAGGGGATGGAGAAATATCTATCATGCTACAGGAAATCAAAAGAAAGCCGGAGTAGCTATACTTATATCAGACAAACTGGACTTTAAATTAAAGACAATCACAAGAGATGAAGAAGGGCACTACATAATAATTACAGGGTCCATCCATCAGGAAGAACTAACTATCATTAATGTCTACGCACCGAATATGGGAGCACCTAAATATCTAAAACAATTAATCATAAACAGAAACAAGCTTATAGATAAGAATGTGCTAATAGCAAGGGACTTTAAACTCCACTTACAGCAATGGATAGGTCAACCAGACAGAAAATCACTAAACAAATAATTGACTTGAAAGACACATTGGACCTGATGGATCTGATGGATATATTTAGAACTTTACATCCTGAGGGCAGGGAATTTACTTTCTTCTCAAGTGCGCATGGGATATTCTCCAAGATAGATCCCATACTGGGACATAAAGCAGCCCTCAATAAACATAAAAGAATAGAGATCATCCCATGCACACTGTCAGATCACAATGTTTTGAAACATGGAATCAATTACAGGAAGAAGTCTGGAAAACCTCCAAAAACATGGAGGTTAAAAAACACCCTACAGGGGCGCCTGGGTGGCTTAGTCGGTTAAGTGTCCGACTTTCGCTTAGGTCATGATCTCGTTGTTCGTGGTTTCAAGCCCCGCGTCGGGCTCTGCGCTGACTGCCAGCTCAGATCCTGGAGCCTGTTTCAGAGTCCGTGACTCCCTCTCTCTCTGACCCTCCCCTGCTCATGCTGTCTCTCTCTCTCTCCTAGAAATAAATAAAACATTAAAAAAATAAAAAAAAATCAGACTACAAAGAATGAATGGGCCAATCATGCAATTAGAGATGAAATTAAAAAATATATGGAAACAAATGAAAATGAAAACACAACAATCCAAAAACTATGGGATGCGGCAAAGGCAGTCCTATGAGCAAAGCACATTGCTCTCCAGGCGTATTTCAAGAATATGGGAGCACCTAAATATCTAAAACAATTCATGATATATTTTTTGACCCCCTCCCATTGTGCAGTATTCAAGACTATGTGGGAGAGAATTACTATGTAGGTAAGATCGGCCAGGCTCCAAAATTAGAAGGTAAACAGACTTGAAATGTTTCTCTCTTCAAAATGTGCTCTCTAATATCTGTCCTTCCATCTTTATTTATTTTTCTGTTAATTTTGTGGTTGGAACAAGTCTAAATATAAATGAAATCTACCCCAGCTGGCCATTATCTCCAGCCAGATCCTAAAGTACAGGGAACTAGTGCTGCTGTCACCAATTGCTTTACATCTGGTGTCTCAAAAGAGCATGGGGAAAGGGCAGGCCTTGGCCTATGCTTTCTACCAGGAATCCTGATGCTGGGCTGGGTAGAGAATGAGCCAAAGAACATAATGGAGAGAGAATCTTCTCTTTGTTTTAACAAGGAAAATGTTGCAAAAAGATAAACGTCCACAGAAGACATAAATCCTTTGTAAGCAATGTGGTTCACAAGGATGAGACACTGAATGAGAACCCTCAGAAATTAGATTCCAGCTGATTCCATGGGAACTTGAAAGGATAAAAGAACTTTGAGCTCACACTGGTGAAAGGAGCTGGGAAAAGAAACAACATAATGTCAGAGGATGCAAGGAGTCATTCCTCTGTCAGGCTGCTGCCTCTTTTCTCTACTGATCCCTGCCTCCACTTATTCATTTTTGATGAGCTAATGGAGAAAGGGATAGAGGTCAAGAGTAGAATCCCCTTGGGTTCTGTAGTATCAATTTTTAAATTTTGTCCAGAGACAGACTTATAGACATGGTATCATAAAAAATTCAAATTCATTTCAATAAATACTGAACTGAGTGCCTATCAGAACATGTGTTAAGCCAAGAATTTCATAGCCTAATGGGAGAATGAGTAAACAGAATTTCAACACAAACTGTAAGTGGAGTGATAGAGGTCAGGACAGCATGCCACAGAAGCAAAGAAGAGGGGAACATGACTAAAAGATGTTTCACAGAACATCTGATTTTGGAGGCAGATATTATGTATTCCAATCCTTTCTTTGTACATATGGCAAAAGTGAGACCCATAATATTGAAGGGATTTGTGCAAGATGTTGAATCAGCCAATGGCAGAGTTGGACTTCTAGTTTAGAGAATCAGGCCCACTCAGCCCTGTGCCATTCTGTATAGACAATGGCTTTTGTTTGTTTGTTTGTTTCATTAAAGATGAGTCCTTTGGCTTATAAATTATCCCATAATGCTGGTTTGGGAAAACATCTAAGAGATGTTAGTGGAAGTTTTCTGCAGCATATCAAATGCCTGTTGGCCTCCTGGAAATCTGCCATCACTTAGGGATGCAGGAGTACAAGGAGCCCCAGGTTTATTACCAAAAATCAGTGAAATTCTGGGTGAAAGTGGAACTCTTGGTTCCCTTTCTCTCTCTCCCACTTCAAAAATGGGCGTGGAGGAGGGCACTTGTGGGGATGAGCGCTGGGTGTTATATGGAAACCAACTTGACAATAAACTATTAAAAATTGTAGTTTCTAAAAAATTTTTCAGGGCAGAATAAAGGTAGACAACTTTCTCTAATCCAATTCTGCTTACAAGTTTTACTGTACCAGTCAGATGACCTTGCAACCTCTGCTTGTCCTTCTCTGGCAGCAGGGAGAACATTTTCCTCAGATCTATATCTATACTATTCCATCTCAGGGAAAATCTGTTAGAAAACATTCTTCTAATTTTTTTAAGTTTATTTCTGAGAGAGAGAGAGAGAGAGAGAGAGAGAGAGAGAGAGAGGTGCGAGTGGGGGAACATCAGAGAAAGAGGGAGACGCAGAATCTGAAACAGCATCCAGACTCTGAGATGTCAGTGGGGCTCGTACCCATGAACTGTGAGATCATGACCTGAACCGAAGTCGAACACTTAACCGACTGAGCCAACGAAGCGCCCCTAGAAAGCACTCTTATATTGAATAGACAAATATCTGCTTCTCTAAAATGTCTGTCTTTTGAAGATATTCTCATTAGGCTTATATCCTGTACCTTTCCGATGTTGGTAGACCACAATTATATCAAGTTGAATTTTCTCTTTTCCAGGTTGAACAGTCACATGTTCTTCGAATGTTTCTCATGAAGCAGACTCCAGCTGTATCCCAGACTGTGATCATCTGGACCTATTATTGCTTAGACTTAAAGAGAGAGTGGGGAGGGTGGGCATACTCCTTCATATATTGCTGATGAGACTGTTGATTGGCAGAGATCTGGGATAGTTATTTGGCAACATCTATGAATATTTGAAATATGCATACCCAATGTCGCAGTAACCTTACTTCTAAGGTGTCATTCTACAGAAACAGCAACATCTATCTATATCTACATCTGTATCTGCATCTATATCTATATCTATGCCATCTATATCTATATAGTTGTAATTACTTAAAATAGGAAAAACCTGCAGAAATCTAAGTGCCCAGTAAAAAAACATTGATTTTATTTTTAAATAAACAATAAAATAACACTGATTTTAGAAATTTGATATAAATATACTAAAATAAAATGTGAGCAATAATTGAAGTAGATTTATGTAATAATATGGAAAGATGCCTAAGCTCAATGAGAAACAATGAAATCTGGCCATGTGTAGCAACATGGATGGACCTTGAGGGTGTTATGCTGAGCGAAATAAGTCAGGCAGAGAAGGACAAATATCATATGTTTGCACGTATAGGAGGATTAGGAGGAACTTGACGGAGGAACAAGGGGGAGAAGAAGGGCGGAAATGGTGGGGGAAAGGGAGAGAGGCAAACCATGAGAGACTCTTGAATGCTGACAAAAACTGAGGACTGATGGATGTCGGGGGGAGGGGGGATGGGCATGGAGGAGGACACTTGTGGGGATGAGCACTGAGTGTTATGTGGAAACTAATTTAATAAACTATTTGTAAAAAAAAAAAAAAAGGAAAGATGCCTAAGCTATGTTAAGTTAAAAAGTATGTTGAAAATCAATATGTACAGTCTAATATCATTTCTATAAAGAACGTAAATTATATATGAGTATCTTTATATGTAAATGGAAATTGTACAGGCACAAGAAACACCTGGAAAGATGTACACTAAATTATCATTGAGAAGATGGCTTGGAGGGACTTTCACTTTTTTTCCTTTACAATCTTCTGTATTGTTTTTTTTTTTTAACACTTATTTTATTTTTGAGACACAGAGAGATAGAGTATGAGTGAGGGAAGGTCAGAGAGAGACGGAGACACAGACTGAACCAGGCTCCAGGCTCTGAGCTGTCAGCACAGAGCCCGACATGGGGCTTGAACCCACGGACTGCGAGATCATGACCTGAGCCGAAGTCAGCCGCCCAATCGACTGAGCCACCCAGGTGCCCCTCTTCTGTATTGGTTTTAATGGGTATGAATTACTTTTACAAATTAAAAACATACTTTAAGATTATAAAAAGAAAAGATAGTTAATTAAACCAAGTTGATCTGGCCCCTCTTCTCTTTCATTTACAACAGATACCCCAGAGGTATATACACAGAGGCTGTTGTAACATAGAGTTGACAGAGTCAACTGGTCAGGCTACCTGGGTTTGAATTCAAGCTTTTCAACTTAGTAGCACATGACCTTGGTGTCACTTTACATGGATTTAATGTATCTATATCTCAGTTTCCTCCTCTGTGAAATGGGGGATAAACAGTACTCATTTTGTGAAGTTGTTCTGAGTATTAATTTACTTGATACATGTAAAGCACTTAAGTGGTGATTACAACATAATAAAACTTTAATAAATATAATCAGCAATTATAATTATCATGGTCTTATACTCAATTATACTCTATCCTATATGTCGTGAAGACACGGTATATTCAACATCCTAACTTCTTTGTTTTCCCTCATTCTTCACAATAGGTGACCTTTCTATTAGGTCAAGACATATGCAATTCCCATTTCTGTAGAATAGAAAGTGTTAGATAGCAGTAATGTTATAACTAATACCTCCTCAAGATTTCACAAATCTTTTCATTCATTTCCTATATTAGACTATTAAGTTGGAACTATTACAGCAATTATTCTTCTAATTGGTCTACCAAACCCCTGGTTCTCTTCATACACTAATCTGCCAAACATATATACCTCTGATGGAGTCTTAACCCTAAGCCTACTGATCATCATGTTCTATTCCTGATCACAGCCCACCAATCATTTTTACATTAACCAGACCAGCCACCCTCATCCCCTTTCTAACATTAAACAATGCTCACATGTACAATAACCTCTTATAAAAATTCTCAGATTTTGGGAAGGTCCCAACAGATTTTTCAGAGTAGTGAAGGGCATTAACTGCAGATATTTTTGGTGTATTATATATAGAAGCATCCTACAGACTGTGAGTATTGACATTAACCATTTATATTAATTGGACTATTTTAATGATATCAAAAGAGATTTACTTGATAAATTTTTACATTTTAAAATCATTTTCAGTGATTTTTTTATATGAGCAATAAAGTTAATGGAAGTAATCCACCAGGTTCTGGGCAACTAGCTCAGAATTTTATTTGAAATGTCTCTAATTTGTTTGAAACTGTTGATCAAGTCAGCATGACTTCTTTACAACAAGACCAATAGAATTCAGACAGATTATAATTCAGTTAGACTCCCGAAACAGCGTAAGTATTGACCGGTAGGGTATGTGCAAACCTCCAGCCACAGTGAAAGAAATAGCTGGAAAGTAGTTCATGTAGTCTGAATATGGAGAATAACTGTTAGAAAGTGTGGTTCTTAGTTGCTACAGGCTATTTCCCTATGTCACACATAATAATATTTTATATGAATGCAATCTTAACAGAATGACATTAACTCAAAGAGTAAACTATCAGTGACCTTTGCAATTGTTTGGTAAAACATTCCCAAAAGATTTAATGCACTTTTCAAAATATATTTCTTAGACTTCAACCCTGTCTTATAAGTAGCTAATTCATTTTGCTATCCCCTTTGAAAATGAAGGAACTGAGGAATTATGATTAAAAATGAAATCAAAATACAAAATATTTCATCTTTTCTTGATAAAAACCCTTAATAAAGTAGGGATAGAAGGATCATACCTCAAAATCATAAAAGCAGTATATGAAAGACCCCGTGCTAATATCATCCTCAATGGGGGAAAACAGAGAGCTTTCCCCCTAAGGTCAGGAACAAGAAAAGGATGTCCACTCTCACCACTGTTATTCAACATAGTATTGGAAGTCTTAGTATCAGCAATCAGACAATACAAAGAAGTAAAAGGCATCCAAATTACCCAGGAGGAGGTCATACTTTCACTCTTTGCAGATGACATGATGCCCTATGTGGAAAACCCAAAAGATTTCAACAAAAAACTTCCAGAACTGATCCATGAATTCAGCCAAGTTGCAGGATAGAAAATTAATGCACAGAAATCAGTTGCATTCCTATACACCAATACTGAAGCAACAGAAAGAGAAATTAAGCATTCTATCCCATTTATAATTGCACCAAAAACATAAAATACCTAGGGATAAATCTAAACAAAAACGTGAAAAATCTATACACTGAAAACTATAGAAAGCTTATGAAAGAAATTGAATAAGACAAAAAAATGGAAAAAATATTCCATCCTCTTAAATAGGAAGAAGAAATGTTGTTAAAATGTCAATACTACCCACAACGATCTACGTATTTAGTGCAAGACCTATCAAAATAATACCAATATTCTTTAGAGAGTTGGAACAAACAATCCTAAAATTAATATGTAACCAGAAAAGACTCTGAATAGCCAGAACAATCTTGAAAAAGAAACCAATGCAAGAGGCATTACAATTCCAGAGTTCAAGCTGTATTACAAAGCTGTAATCATCAAGACAGTATGGTACTGGCACAAGAACAGACACTCAGATCAATGGAACAGAATAGAGAACCCAGAAATAGACCCACAAACGTATGGCCAACTAATCTATGACAAAGCAGGAAAGAATATTCAATGGAATAAAGACACTCTCTTCAGCAAGTGGTGATGGGAAAACTGGATAGCGACATGAAGAGAAATGAAACTGGACCACTTTCTTACACCATATTCAAAAATAAACTCAAAATAGATGAAAGACCTAAATGTAAAACAGGAACTCATCAAAATCCTCAAGGAAAAAGCAGGCAAGAAACTCTTCGACCTTGGCCACAGCAACTTCTTACTCAACACGTCTCCGGAGGCAAGGGAAACAAAAGCAAAAAATGAACTATTGGGATCTCATCAGAATAAAAAGCTTCTGCACAGTGAAGAAAATAATCATTAAAACTAAAACGCAACCGAAGGAATGGGAGAAGATATTTGCAAGTGACATATCAGATAAAGGATTAGTATCCAAAATCTATAAAGAACGTATCAAACTCAATATCCAAAAAAACAAATAATCCAGTGAAGAAATGGGCTAAAGACATGAACAGACACTTCTCCAAAGAAGACATCCAGATGGCCAACAGACACATGAAATGATGCTCAACATCACTCATCATCAGGGAAATACAAATTAAAATCACATTGAGATACCACCTCACACCCATCAGAATGGCTAACATTAACAATTCAGACAACAACAGATGTTGACGAGGATGGGGGGATAGAGGATCTCTTTTGCACTGATGATGGGAATGCAAAATGGTGCAGCCACTCTGGTAAACAGTATGGGGGTTCCTCAAAAAATTAAAATTAGAACTACCCTATGACCCAACAATTGCACTACTAGGTATCTATCAAGGGATACAGGTATGCTGTTTCAGAGGGACACATGCACTGCAATGTTTATACCAGCACTATCAACAATAGCCAAAGTATGGAAAGAGACCAAATGTCCATCGATGGATGAATGGATAAAGAAGATGTGGTATACACCCCCCCACACACACACACTGGAGTATTACTTGACAATGAAAAATAATGAAATCTTGTCATTTGCAAGATGGATGTAACTATGTGGATGGAACTAGAGAGCATCATGCTAAGCGAAATTAGTCAGTCATAGACAAATATCATATGACTTCACTCATATAATGACTTTAAGATACAAAACAGAGGAACATAAGGGAAAAGAAGCAAAAATACTATGAAAATAGGGAGGGTTACAAAAACATAAGAGACTCTTAAATATGGAGAACAAATAGAGGGTTGCTGGAGGTGTTGTGGGAGGGGGGATGTGCTAAATGGGTAAAAGGCATTAAGAATCTATTCTTGAAATCATTGTTTCTCTATATGCTAACTAACTTGGATGTAAATTAAACAAAAATAATTAAATAAAAATTAAAAACAAACAAAAAACAAAAAAAGTGAAGTCAAAATAAATTCATTCACACACACACACACACACACACACACACACACTCAAATCAACAGTAACTAGATACTACCCCAACAAGGCATTGTGGTTTGCAATTGCCTTTTTCATCACTCCAAATAAGCCTGACATTTATAAAATCATATTTGTGTACATAATAATGTGCACAGCATATATTTATAAAGTATTTACTATGTATTAGGCAGTATCTTCTGTTGTATTCTTACTAACAGAAGCATTTATAGTTTTATTCTGATTCGTGTGTAAAGTAAATGTAGGGGTGCATTTACATTCTTTATCCTTGCTTTCTTTCTAATAAGGACTATATTTAGGTGTAAGATGAAAAACAATAAGAAAAAATAAGTAACTGAAAAGTTGTAGCTTACAAATCCTTACAATCATGATCACCAATTACACAATTAATCAGAAATACGGCTAAGGATAAAGGTGATGGCTATGTGTAATTCTTAGTAAGCTAGCTTATAACTTCACTCAACCTTCTTTCCTGCTCAGTAAAGCACATTGGAAAGCAAATTAGTGAAAATGATCTTATTGTAGGATAACCATGAGTCTACTTGATTTTCTTTTTAAGCAAATCATTTGCAAACTTTGGTACTTTAACTCTTATGGGTAACAAATTACTTTCAACACATCAGTGTGTTGCAACACTGGATCTGGTCTTCTGAATAAAGTCCAAGGCCTTTTGGCTGGCCTTCAGGAGTGACTGTACTCTGACCCTCATCTTTTGTAAGTACCCTTCCCACAGCCCATGCTCTAACCAAATAGAGCTCTTTGCTTTACCTTGTTTCACACCAAGATACAGACCTTTCTTTACATATGAAGGACTAATGTTACAGCCAGAGTTCAATCCAAGACAGGCAGTCTTGTTCCAGAGACCAGATGCTTAACCACGACATTTTACTACCTCTCATGTAATTCATGAATTATAGTCCTTGCTCTTTAAGGTAGCAAGAAGGTGGAATGTCTCTTCCTTTGCATTTGTGTCATCTACAGAAACTTGCAGGTAGTAAGTCTACTCAGTTAATGTGTGCTGAATCAAACCCTATTTAGCTGCTTTAGTAAAAGCATAAGAAAAACTTTAAGAATACATTTATTAAGGTTTAGGGAATCTGAATTAAAGATTGTACACAATGTATTTTTATATCAGACCCTCTGGCAAGCCAAAAACAAAAAGACAACTGGAGGGGCGCCTGGGTGGCTTAGTCAGTTAAGCGTCCGACTTTCGCTGAGGTCATGATCTCGCGGTTCGTGGGTTCGAGCCCCGCTTCGGGCTCTGTACTGACTGCCAGCTCAGAGCCTGGAGCCTGTTTCAGTCTGTGACTCCCTCTCTCTCTGACCCTCCCCTGCTCACGCTGTCTCTCTCTCTCTCCTAGAAATAAATAAAAATATTTAAAAAAAAAAAGACAACTGGAGATAAGAAAGCAAACTGTGTGCTGTGATTCTCATAATGTAGGTCCCTGTCAGCTGTGAGAATACAGTTGACTATTGCTTCACAATAATTACAGATAGCTTCTCGCATAGCTATACACTCCTTCAGGCTTAAAAGTTAAAAGCTTACAAGGCAATTTACACAGCCATTGCATTAGGCTTTTAATGCTGCATGTATACTATGTTTTGCTGGTTATTTGACATTGAGTGAGTTGAATGTCTGAGATTTGTTTTCCCCATATGTAATATAGTAATAAACCCTCCACAAAGCTGTGTGTGTGTGTGTGTGTGTGTGTGTGTGTGTGTATTTCAATGAGAAATCTAAGGTAGTATAGCATAATGTACATAAGACAATTAGCACTATGCTTGACTTTGAGTAGAGGCCCCCAATATATTACTTTTTATTCTCATTCCATACTTCTGCAGAGATTATAATTCCTAGCATGGGACTAACTATAGGAAATGGTTATGATACATACTGGGATACATAGCTTCTGGCCAGTGACTTTGAGAAGACAAAACTGACACCTATAGAATGTTAAACAGTAAAATGGTGACTATTTTATTTTCTAAAACTAAGAACTTGACTATTATATTTTCTAAGTATCTCAAATATATCCCTTCATTTGTAAACCCCATACCTCTCACCCAGGTGGCTACAAAAACTTCTTTATTAATCTTCTTTGGTCTTTCGCTGCTTCAGTCTACTCTCCCCACTGTCCAGAGTGATCTTTCTGAAATACAAATGGAACCGTGTCACTCGTTAGCTTAAAACCCTTCACTGGTTCATCATAACGCTTGTGGCACAATAAAGTAAATACTCCTTAATGAGCTTGCCAGTCAGTTATATCTAATCCTGCTTTCCTTTTCAGTCTCATCTCTGTCTACTTCCTATACACACTATACTCCAGTAAAACTGAACTACATGGAGTTCTACTAATTGTCATTCTCTCTCTCTCTCTCTCTCTCTCTCTCTCTCTCTCTCTCTCCTTCCCTCTTTTTCTCCTTCTTCCCTATCTCTTTCTTCACCTTTTCACATATTCCAGTGTTTCAAAGCCCTTACCATGGCCTATAGGTATTATGCATTACAGCTTTTACTCCAGCCACCATATTCCCTACTGTTTCTTGAAAACACAAAGTACCCTATTAACCTGACAGTCTTTTCACTTGGTGTTCCCTCTACCTGAGTTGTTCTCCCCTCAGATTTACATATGGCTACCTTCAACTTCTCCACAACTATGTCTAAACATCAACACAATTTTATATATAATAGCACTCGACTCCATTCTGTCACTCTTTAGCTCCTCACCCTGCTTAAATTTCTTCATACTTTCTTAGTATTTATACATATTTATATGTAGATATAGATACATGCAAACACACACACACACACACACACACACACACACACACACGGTATCCCCCACTTCCAGAATATTTTCCCTATGAGAGCAGAAACTTCATTTCATCTGTTTTGTTCATTGTGACATTTCTAGTGACTAGCACAGTGTCTGTAATAATGTAAACACCCAATAAATATGTGTTAAATAAATGCATGAACATTCTTCATTTGTTTTAAACACTTTTCTTTCCTACATTTCCACTATTTGCTTGGCTAATGTCTATTCAATCTTCATATTGTAACTTCTTTGCAGAAAACAGGTGGGTTGGGTACCCTTCTCGTTTGTCCTCACTCCATATGCTTTCTTAAGCCAGCACTTTTCAGACTATTTTTCTGTAGAAAGGTTAAATAGGCCCAGGTCATGACAGCTATTGAATGCTAAGTCTTGCTGTTTAGACCTCATCCTGTTAGCTATGAAGTCTTTGGAAAAAATCATGCAGGGGAGTATAGTGCCTTGAAAGGATATTTTTAAAGGATTATTCTAGCTACACTATTCAGGATATTTTAAAGAAGAGCAGGGAGAGCAGAGAGCTTTGAGAATAGGGAGATAAAGAGGAAGACAAGGACAGAGACCAGAGGCATGGAGACTAAGAATTGGTCAGCACTGTCATGAAGAAGGAATTAACAGAGTTGTGTAACTGTTGTATAATGGAAGATGCAAACCATGTCAATGACAATGCTTAGATATTAAGCCTGGGTGAGCCAGAGTGATTCAATGAGAAATCTAAGATAGCAAGACTGAAATGGAGAGCAAACAGTTAAAAATTTGAGGTCATCCAGAAGTTAAAAGTATCATGGAAGGTTTGGGAGTCACTTCTGTTAGAAGAATTGTGCTCCTAAGGAAGACAATGGAGAGGATAGAAACCCCAAAGTGTGATATTAATTATATGGTGGTATCTAAAGTTCTCAGCTAATTTATCTTTTCCAAGATCAGAGGAAAGATTTCATCAGAAAGAAAATATTAAATGCTGATGAAGTTCTGTCTATGTACTAGGTCAATAGTACATATTTGATCCTCACAACACACTTGTGAACTAGGTTATCTTATCCCCATTTTACAGATGAAGAAATAGAGGCTCATGAAAGTTTTCATGCAGCCAGAAAATTATATAGTTAATATTAGAGCTCAGATTTTTGTGACTTCTTTTTCTCACATCAGCTTTCTGGGAATATTTACCATTAAATAGATTTTTCTTGTGAAGATGTCTACTTCTGACTGGATTCAATAATTTTAAGGTTTGGGGATGACATAATTGATAGAAAAGATAATTGGCCTATGATGGATGTGCAATAGGGAAAGTTTCTGTGGTTTAGTCTGAAATGGTTAGGGTTAAAGAGATCTGCTCATCTCTGTGGCAGGCTTCCCACTCCTCAATTATGCTCTGAATACTATCAAGAGTGAAGGAACACTCCACTCTTTGCTCTGGACACTCCACTCCTTGCTCTCCATGAACCTGGGTTTATGGAAGATTTTATGGAAAAAACAAAGATAACATCAGATCTTTCCTGATTTTTTATACTATAGGAAGTTGAGGCCTGAAATCATATCTGAGGGTATGAGCTTTATTATGAAGGAAAAATATTTAAATGTTCGTTGCAGATATGAAAAGTTAAAACCGTCATATTAATCTGGAATTAGCACTGAAGGGCCAAACTTTATTTCTTTTCTGTTTACTTGTGGGTTTTGGGGAGCTGGCTTCCTCTAAGGTTTAGAGGATAGATTAGGAGTGCCGGTTTTTGTTGAGAACTGACAGGGTCATAGAGAAACATCATTTAGCAACATTAAGGTAGACTGAAGATATAGGGCATAGTAGATGGACTCTGGGAGCAATTCTCTCTAGTGTCCAGTTTAAAGATTTCCCTTCCTTACATTGTAACTCCTTTTAAGAAAGTTTATAAGACACCATAATCTAGTTCTGCCTATATCTTGAGGAATGAGTAAAGGAGCCTGTATGTGCTCTGAGGCACAGGGGTTGAAAGAGAACAAAAGTCACCTGGTTAAGTGGTGTTAAAAGACAGCTTGAAAAAGGCACGGAAGTCTGAGGTTATAGATGACAAAAAGCCACAAGGAAGCATTGCGGCAAATGTAAGCACTCACCAAAGAATTTTCAAAAGAAATAAGAAGAGTCAATAACCATGGAGTTTTTTCCTGCCACTCTAATGTCCCCTACCATCTTGGCAACCCAAGCCATTCTGTGTGTTGACACCACAGTAGTACTTGGCTACAGCCTGGAGTCTACCTCCTTTTCTTGAAGCCATATCCTCATCAGGCCTGCCAGCTTTCTTCATCTGTTTCATTGAGCTTTGCTAGTGGCAAGGAGGAGGTAAGGTTCTGGAGTTATCAGCCTGCATCATCATTCACGCCCCCTCCCCCCTAGGAAGCTGGGGCAGGGAAGAGAAGCTGCAGGTTAGAATAACAAGCTACCCACAGGCTGTAATGAGGGACAGGGGGCCTTTAATCAGTTCCCCCGTTACTGGACTGTTTTTCTGCAAGTCTTTTTTGTTGTTGTTGTTGTTGTCTTTAAATTTTATTTATTTACTCATTTGGTTTGTGCTGAGCAGACACAGTTAGCTATCTAAAGGTCACTAGAATAGAACAATTTGGCTAGAGCCCAAAGCTTCAGTTTTGCCAGGGACACTCTGTTCTACTGTACCTCAGCATTGTCAAAAACACGCAGTTCAAGCCCATTTTACTTTTCTTTCCTGCCTTCATTTTCTTTCTCCTATTTTTAATCCTACTTTTTTGGTTCCGATGCTCTAATTATATCTATCTGTCTTCTCTCTTTTTCCTTCTCCTACTCTTTGCACTCTTTACACTCTTTTCCTCCATGCTTCTTTTTCCCAGGCTTGACCCCTCTGGTTGAGTGAACTTGAGATAACTTCTCTTAGCTAATGGTATATCTCTGGACCTGGTGATCTTGAAGTACAACAGATAAGGAAGAGAACATAGTATTGTTCTCATCTTTCAAGTGGAACTAAGTTTAGGCTATTGTTGAGGTATTGGTAGAATGATGAACCGAGGATGGAACTGGGGAAGCCTCACTGCACAGAGATCTCACTTAGGAAAGGACTGAGGACACATGAAAGCTGTCAAATGGGGGAACTATAAATTAAATTTCTTGATGGCCAAGGGAATTGAACTCAGAGGTCTGAGAGGTTAGCACAGGCAATTTCTGGAATGACCCTCTCCTTTCAGCCCTCCCGCTCTATATCTGTTTCCCCACTTTGGTCCACTATATCTCCACCATCACCATGAGCACAACCCAATCCACTATTATCACTTAGTTCATGGTTTACTTGACTCCTCTCTCACCTAAAAGGGTTTTTTGCCAGACTCTTGCAGAACTTCTCCCAGTTCTTCTGAGACTGCCTTGGAATCACTCTCTTAGTGCACTAGTTTATTGTTACTCTTTTTTTTTTTTTAAGAAATTTATATAGTGGCATGAAAATAAAGGCAGGACGGGCCTTTCTGAATCCAAACACATAGGCCCACGTCCCAGCTCCCAGAACTAGAGAAGTTTCTCTTGACTTCCCATGGGTATCAAACCTACAGCCGAGGGTCTTGCCTCTATTTGTTATAACAGGCTGTCTCCATGTACATGATTTCCACTATCTTGGACCAAGACCCCACCAAGAAACAAGAAGACCTAACTTGAAAGATTAAGATTTGTGTTTCTCTAAGAAAATTATACATAGAAGGGAATGAAGATGTCTGAATAAAGGAGGTGAAAATTTCATATGTACTTTCATGGGAATAAAAAGGGGTCAAAAAGGTGACATGACAGATATAGGTCCAATTAAAACAAACCTTCTAATAATGTGGGCTCTTAAATAGTTGCACATATAATAGAAAAGTTGTTGCATTTTCCCAGGAAATTTTATTTTATTTTTTTAAAATAACTTATTGCAAAATTGGGTAACACACAGTGTGTACAGTGTGCCCTTGGTATTGGGGGTAGATTCCAGTTATTCATCACTTACATACAACACCCAGTGCTCATTCCAACAAATGACCTCCTCAATGCCTGTCACCCATATTTCCCTTTCCCACACCCCACATCAATCCTCAGTCTGTTCACTGTAGTTAAGAGTGTCTTATGGTTTGCCTCCTCCTTCTCTGTTTGTAACTATTTTTCCCCTTCCTTTATCCCATGTCTTCTGTTACGTTTCTCAAGATCCACATATGAACGAAAACATATGATATCTGTATTTCTCTGACTGACTTATTTTATTTAGCTTAACACACTCCAGTTCCATCCACGTCGCTGCAAATGGCATGATTTCGTTCTTTCTCATTGTCAAGTGGTATTCCATTGTATATATAAACCACATCTTCTTTATCCATTCAACAGTTGATGGGAATTTAGGCTCTTTTCATAATTGGACTATTGTTGAAAGTGCCTATATAAACATTGTGGTACACACGCCTCTATGAAGCAGCACTCATGTATCCCTTGGGTAAATTCCTAGTAGTGTTATTGCTGGTTGTAGGGTAGTTCTATTTTTAATTTTTTGAGTAACCTCCATACTGCTTTCCAGAGCAACTGTACGAGTTTGCATTCCTACAAACAGTGCAAGAGGGTTCCCATTTCTACACATCCACACCAGCATCTGTTGTTTGCTAAGTTGTTGATTTTAGGCACTCTGATTGTGTGAGATGGGTATCTCAGTGTGGTTTTGAATTGCATTTCTATGATGATGAGTGACACTGAGGATCTTTTCATGTGTCTCTTGGTCACCTGGATGTCTTCTTTGGAAAATTGTCTATTCATATCTTCTCCTCATTTCTTAACTGGATTATTTGTTTTTCGGGTGTTGAGTTTGGTAAGTTCTTTGTAGATTTTGGATACTAACCCTTTATCCGATATGTCATTTGCAACTATCTTTTCCCATTCCATTGGTTGCCTTTTAGTTTTGTTGATTGTTTCTTTTGAAATGCAGAAGCTTTTTATTTTGATGCGGTCCCGATAGTTAACTTTTGCTTTAATCCCCTTGACTTTGGAGATGTGTCCAGTAAGAAATTGCAGTGGCTGAGGTCAAAGAGGTTGTTGCCTCATTTGTTCTCTAGGGTTTTGATAGTTCCCTGTCTCACATTTAGACCTTTCATCCATTCTGAGTGTTTTTGGTATGGTGTAAGAAAGTGGTCTAGTTTCATTCTTCGCATGTTGCTGTCCAGTTCTCCCTGCACCTACACCATTTGGTAAAGAGACTGTCTTTTTCTTTTCCTTTATAGTTTATTGTCAGGCTGGTTTCCATATAACACCCAGTACTCATCCCAACAAGTGCCCTCCTTCATACGCATCACCCTTTTCCCCCTCTCCCCTACCTCCATCAACCCTCAGTTCATTCTCAGTATTTAGGAATCTCTTATGATTTTCCACCCTCCCTCTCCTTAACTACTTTTCCCCTTTCCCCTCACCCACGGTCCTCTGTTAATTTTCTCCTGTTCCACATATGAGTGAAAACATATGGTAATTGTCCTTCTCTGCCTGACTTATTTCACTTAGCAAACATCCTCGAATTCCATCCACGTTTCTACAAATGGCCAAATTTCATTCTTTCTCATTGCCACGTAGTATTCCATTGTATAGGTAAACCACATCTTGTTGATCCATTCATCAGTTGATGAACCTTTAGGCTCTCTCCATGATTTGGCTAAAAAGAGACTGTCTTTTATCCATTGGAGACTCTTCCCTGCTTTGTTGGAGACCAGTTGGCCATACATTTCTAGGTCCAATTCCGGATTCAATATTTTATTCCATTGGTCTATGCATCAATTTTTGTGCCAATACCATACTGTCTTGATGATGACAGGTTTGTAGTGGACGCTAAAGCCTAGGATATTGATGACTCCCGCTTTGGTTTTCTTTTTCAACATTACTTCGGCTATTTGGGGTCTTTTGTGGTTCCATACAAATTTTAGGATTGTTTATTCTAGCTTTGAGAAGAATGATGGTGCAATTTTGAGTTGAGTGTGTAGATTGCTTTGGGTAGTATTGACATTTTAACAATATTAACTCTTCCAATCCATGAGTATGGAATATTTTTCCATTTCTTTGTGTCTTCTTCAATTTCCTTCATAAGTTTTCTATAGTTTTCAGCATATCCTGACTTTTTTTTTTTTAATTAAGAAAGGATGCTGTATTTTGTCAAATGCTTTTCCTGCATCTGTTGACAGGATCATGTTTCTCATCCTTTCTTTTATTAATGTGACGTATCACAGTGATTGATTTGTGAATATTGAACCAGCCCTGCAGCACAAGAATGATTCCCACTTGATCATAGTGAATAATTCTTTTTATATGCTATTGGATTTGATTTGCTAGTATCTTGTTGAGAATTTTTGCATCAATGTTCATCAGGGATATTGGCCTGTAATTCTCCTCTCTCTCTCTCTCTCTTTGTGGGGTAGGATTCTTTCTGCTTTGGATAAGTCAATGTTGTACTCCCTGGGAGTTCTTAATTAATTCTTGACTCTACATTCATGAAAGTTGTCCTATAATTAATTCTTGACTCTATATTTATATAAGTCATTGGTAGATTGGAACTCACCCAGAGAAAGTTGATGTACAACTTAAGCTATGGCTTAGATAGAAAAGCTGAATAAATTAAAATGTCTTATTCTGGGAAAGACAAGACCCATACACAGTTTGATTATCACCTTCAAGCATTGAAAGTTTAATACGTAGGGGAAAAAATTGGATATTCTTCATGCACCCTAGATGTATATCTGGGAAGAATTAGGCAGACTCTATGAAAAATAATAGGTCAGAATTAAGCCAAGCAGGAACCTTGAGTGATCCTATCTTTTTAAAATTTTCTTTGAAGTGAGAAGGACACATGTAACAGTCAAAATATTAGAGCCTCCATTTACTAACCTGTGCCCTGTAACTACCTTACAGAACTAGAAAAATGAATTTCACAGTGAAGTTACAGTATGTTTGAGAATTAAGAGCAAATGTGTCCCAGCTCTCATTAGATATAGCACAGCATCCTCCCTCCAGAATCTTATGACCCTTTGAACTTTCCTTCCATTCCCACAGCCCAGTTTCTAATTCTACAAGAGATAGGACATCATGATTTTCCATCAACTGATGTTTTTCTACTTCTTTAAACGTATATATTCCACTCCATATAGGAGAGCAGATACTTTAAATCAGCTTTCCAATCCTGAAATGCTGGAAATCTGTCCAACATTCACTTGAAGAAATTCCAACAAACTGCTCTCTTTTCTTTGAATGCCTTATTTTCCTATGTCAACCCTTGCCCCTCCCCTGGGAGGCAGTGTTGTGCAATGCAAAGAGCAAAGAAAGGCTTTGGATCTTACCATGGTGAGAGTCAAATTCCAGCTCAGTTTCTCACTGTCCATACAGATTTGACTAAATAACTTCAATTCTGGGAGCTTTAGATGCTTGTTCTATAAAATGGAAATATACCATTCATAACACAGGATTGTTGTAAGGACTAAATAAGACAGTATATATTTGGCACAAAGCTTGAGAAGTAGGCATCATTTAATTATTTTTATTAATATGACTACCTCCAACTCTTCCTTTAAGTTTTGGACTTCAGTCCCTTGACTCACCCTGGGAATACCCTTAGCATTTGTTTCTATATAAACTTGTTACCATTATTTGAGTCTTAATATAGTTGCATGCTTGCCTACCCGAGAAACTCCAGGGGCACCTGGGTGGCTCAGTCGGTTAAGCGTCCGACTTCGGCTCAGGTCATCATCTCACGGTTGGTGGGTTAGAGCCCCACGTCGGGATCTGTGCTGACAGCTAGCTCAGAGCCTGGAGCTCTTGTCCTTGGATTCTGTGTCTCCCTCTCTCTCTGACCCTCCCCTGCTCATGCTGTCTTTATCTCTCTCTCAAAAATAAATAAAACATTTAAAAAATAAATAAATACTCTGGAGAAACTCCATGTCATCCTAAAAATACACCATTGTGGCATAGTCATCTGGGTCAGGGAAAACTGTGCTCTCCCTAAGCCATTCCGGGACAGTGTAAAGTTAGATTTCCTAATAAGTCTGGTTTTGCTTAAAAAATCCTGGAGTTAGGGTCTACTTTAAGCACTTGAAAAAGTTATTTATGGAATCCAACACTCTAAGTAAGCCTTATACTAACGTCCAGAAGGAGTCAGCAAGCAGTTATGGTGGGCTGATGTCCTTGTTCTAAAGGGGTGTTGACCAGGAAATGGACAATAGACGGAACTAAAATTGACTAATGAGCCATCCCTCCTATCTAGGTTCACCAGAATACCTCTCTCAAAATCAGAACTGTCCACTGAGGAAATGGCATGATAAACTTATCATATGTTTTCTCTCTGAATATCATTCTGGCCATATTAAAAAATATATAAGCAAGTGCCTTGGGAGATGGGCACCAAAACTCCAAGTGAAAGTCCAACATTGGATACTTGAAAGTTGCTAAGAGATTATATCTTAAAGGTTCTCACAAAAAAAAGAAAAAATAAAAGGTTGTTATGTGAATTAATGATGTGTTAAATAACTTTATTTTGATAATTATTTTATAATATATACATATATAAAGTTATCACATTGTAACACCTTAAATTTACACAATGTTTTATTTCAATTAAATCTTATAAAGCTGAATTTTAAAAAAAGCTTGTGGAGGGGCGCCTGGGTGGCTTAGTCGGTTAAGCGTCCGACTTTCGCTTAGGTCATGATCTCGCGGTTCGTGGGTTCGGGCCCCGCGTCGGGCTCTGTNCTCCCTCTCTCTCTGACCCTCCCCTGCTCATGCTGTCTCTCTCTCCCTCTCTCTCTCTCTCTCTCCTAGAAATAAATAAAAACATTAAAAAAATTAAAAAAAAAAAGCTTGTGGATGAGTACATGATTATGAAATAAGGTCTTATCATCAGCTGCTGGAGAGATTCTATCACTGACAGAACAGGTTCCTCAAGGCCAAATGACCATGATGTGGAAAAGCAGAGCTCATGGAGGCCCAAACCTCATGAGTTGGACGCTAGAGGAAAATTGTGATTATCACAGAACTATAGGATGGCAAATGATAGTGATGGTAAGATAAAGGAAAAAACATTTTAAGGATTTGGTGATGTCCAACATGAAATAAATAAGATTGAGCAGCACACAGAGCATGGACATCTATCACTAGTCAAGACTCCCAGGACTAAGGGAAAGTAAGAAGAATTAAAAGAGAGTCTCTGGGAACATCCAATTGACCCTAGATACAGAAAGATAACACCAGGGGCTACTCAAATCTGTAAATGGTTTTAAGACAAGAAAGATTAAAATTTCATGATATGACAGGCAGGATCCAAAAGAAATTCTTGGGGCACCTGGGTGGTTCAGTTGGTTAAGTGTCTTACTCTTGGTTTTGGTCATGATCTTCTGGTTTGTGAGTTCAAGCCCCAGGTTATGAGTTAAAGCCTCTGTTAGCACAGAGCGTTTTTTGGATTCTCTGCCTCCCTCTGTCTCTCCTCTTTCCACTCTCTCTGTCTCTCTGTCTCTCTCTCTCTCCCTCTCTGTCTCTCTTTCTCTTTCTCATCTCAAAAATAAATAAACACAAAAAAGAAAGTTGGTTCTGAAAGAAGAGTAGACAAGTGGCATGGTTTAAAGTACACTGGCAAATCCATTCACCAAAAATCTTCCCCCATTCATACTACCAGATCAAAAATTCACCACTAGAGATTTAATGCTTTGGAGCTTAGTTTTCGAAAATTGCCTACTAAAATGCAGGGGTTCAATATTGGGCCTTGAATTCTCATATGATAAGACTTTAGTATATACCATATGGTACATAGAGATCAAGGTGGGCCAATAGGATGGGACAGTTTTGGAAAGGGAACCTGGTAGATAAGAATATAAAAATATTCAGGAATGAAATTATTCTTCATTTGCATTTTTCTTCTTAACATGTTTCATGCTTTCCTCACTCACACTCATATACCTGTTATTATTATGTTGGTCTATGATAAAATCTGGCATAGAACATTGTTCTCTTACTGAAACATGTGAGCACTTACACACACATGCATATGGGCACACACACTGTGTTATTCTTATCTTACTACTTAAGTACACTTAGCTACCCTGCTATGTCCTCTCCCCTTCATCCCCGCTATCCTACCTCTAAAACTGTAACTATTGTTCAAAACAAATCAAAACCAACCATATCCATTACCTCTCCCCATTCAGACCACCAGTATATTGTTTTTACTTTCTCCTCTTGAAACTTGTTTTAACTCTTAGAATTTGTTTCATACAATTCCACACTCAATTCTGGGATGCTTGTTTCATTGACCACATTCCGTTTCTGTCTATTGTCTCATCTCCTCTGCTACCTAAGAAGCTTCATGGGAAATAGAAGTGGTGCCTAATCTTTCTCTGTTCCTCAGAGTACTGTGATAAAGCTTATTCCTATAACTGAACCCTCAAAATGCTGGTCCTTACTTCTCCCCAATCTTTTACCCCATAGATACTCCCCAGTGTAATGTCCTACAAGACCAAATATTTGAGGACCCCAAAGCTCCTCCTTTCATGGCTTAATGAAAACTCAGGTTTAGGTTCCACACAAAGTACCATGAATAGAAAAAAATCCAATTAATACATATATTTTTTTATATTCCTTAGCATAGATACCTATACCCTAGTGGTTTTGGTGTTTGAATCAGACTGCCTATGTTAGAAGTATGAGTCAACCACTACCCAGCTCTTTGACTTTGGCAAAGTTACTCTTCATCACCAAACTTCACATTTCTTATCTGTAACAAGGGGATAATTGTGAGAATTAAATTAGGTAGCACCTTTCATGTTCCTGAGATTGTACATGCTCAATAACTATAGACATCATTAGCACTGTTGTCAATGTCACAGTTTGTAAAGACATCACTGTCTTTCAGAGCCTACATCAGCACTCCTGACTGGTGCACCCACTCAAGAAGACTTAACTTCTTTGTAAATCCCAATATTTCTTTAAACCGTTTTCTCCTCTAAACTATTTTCTCCTCTCTACTGTTGGTCTCCTTCCAGTACACAAATATGTGTCCTTTTTCAAACAGCCTTGGCACAAACAGTATTCTGTGTCCCCTGAGTCACTAACACACACATTTCAAGACACCACTTGTGTGCAAAACAAACACACACACACAGATAGATAGAGAGAGAGAGAGAGAGAGAGAGAGAGAGAATGAGCTACGAAAGTCCATGCCGGATCTACCCTTGTCAACAAGGAGTCAGGAGCTTCATTTCTCTATCTTAAAAGGGTGAAGTACCATGGTACCATGGCTTATGTTTCTAGAAGATAGGACAAAATAGATGGGGCTTTGGAAAGTATTTACTGAACTCGTTAGAAAATAATTCTTCCTAATTATTCCAAGTTTGTGGGCTCATAGTTTATTTAGCTAAACTGAACGCATTCCTTGGAGGAAACAGGTTTGCTTATTTTTCTACCAATGTTTAAAATTATCAGATTTGGGGACTAAAAGGGACCCTAGAGATTAAGAAACCAAGATTCAGAGAAAAAGGACTTTCTCTAGGTTAGAGTGGATTTGTTGTAAAATTGGGAGGGAAACTGAAGTCTTTTTAGACTATATATGCATATATATACATATACATATACACATACACATTTATATATTTATATCCTATAAAGGATACCTCTTCACAGAAACACAAGGGGATCAAAGTAGTGGTTTTCAAATGTGTTATGAGTTGCATTATGATTTTGCAGGGCCATCTCAAAGAAAATAGTGGATGCTGTCAAATGGGACTTTACGTCCCACACGTCTTCTTCAGGGAGAAAAGATCTTGTATTTTACATACTAACTCTATTCGTTTTCTGGGGCTGCCTCAACAAAGTATCATAAACTGGGTTGCCTAAAGCAACAGAAATTTGTTGTCTCGCAGTTCTGCAGTTTAGAAGTCCAAAATCAAGGTGTCTGCAGGACATGCTCTTTTTAAAACCTATAAGGAGAGAATCTTTGCATCTTAGCTTCTGGTGGTTAATCAGCAATCTTTGGCCTTCATGGGTTTGTAGATGTATTCTATAACACCCCAACTTCTCATGGTGTTCTCTTCACATCGTCTTTCTGCATATGTCTGTCTCTGTATCCAAATTTCCCCTTTTTATAAAGACAATAAACATATTGGATTAAAGCCCACCCTAATGACCTCATTTTAACTTATGTTTGTAAAGACTCGATTTACAAATAAGGCCACATTCTGAAGTACTAGGGATTAAAAATTAAACATATCTTTTTGGGAAGACACAACTCAACTTGCATCACCAGTCTTCCATGTAAGAGTTTGCTTGGAAAAATAAAAGAGGTTTCATTACTTTTGTTTCAGAAATTTGTCTCATTTGTCTCTGTTCTATATCTTGACCAATGAGCATTGATGTAGGCACGGTTGTTATCCTTTCCAAAACAAGATAAATCATCTTCTAGAAATACATGACAAGGAAGTGTTAACAAACCAGACACATCCAAGAGTTCTTAACTGTGAGGTTACTTTAAGCCTAAACTTTGTTGTTTCTCAATAGGGCTTCCAAAAGGGCAATGTAGCCGCTGTCCAGAAATGGCATCCTTTTCTAAGGAAGGAGAGAAGAGCTTTCTTTGAAGATTGGCTTCCAGAGGCCTATCATCTCTACGAATGGTAATTAACCATAGCTATATTTTCAGGGGAGATATTTCTGAATACCTTTTCTCATAACCAATCTGATAACTAATATCTAAAATTTGGCCCTCATGAGAAGGTAGGAGGACCATGAGCAGACAAAAATCTCCACCTTCTATGTTTTGGTTATTGTTGAGAGTGCTGCTATGAACATTAGGGTTCATGTGCCCCTATGCATCAGCACTCCTGTATCCCTTGGGTAAATTCCTAGCAGTGCTATTGCTGCGTCATAGGGGAGTTCTAGTGTTAATTTTTTGAGGAATCTCCACACTGTTTTCCAAAGGGGCTGCACCAGTTTACATTCCCACCAACAGTGTAGGAGACTGCCCATTTCTCTACATCCTCACCAGCATCTAGAGTTCTCTGATTTGCTCATTTTAGCCACTCTGGCTGGTGTGAGGTGGTATCTCTATGTGGTTCTGATTTGTATTTCCCTGATGAGGAGGGATGCTGAGCATTGTTTCATGTGTCTGTTGGCCATCTGGATGTCCTCTTTGGAGAAGTGTCTATACAATGGAATACTACATGGCAATGAGAAAGAATGAAATCTGACCATGTGTAGCAACTTGGATGGAACTTGAGGGTGTTATGCTGAGCGAAATAAGTCAGGCAGAGAAGGACAGATACCATATGTTTGCACACATAGGAGAATTAGGAGGAACTTAATGGAGGACCGTGGGGGAGAAGAAAGGGGGAAATAGGGGGGAGAGGGAGGGAGGCAGACCATGAGAGACTCTTGAATGCTGAGAACAAACTGAGGACTGATGGGTATGGGGGGAGGGGAATGCGGGTGATGGGCATGGAGGAGGGCACTTGTGGGCATGAGCACTGGATGTTATATGGAAACCAACTTGACAATAAACTATTAAAAAATATCCACCTTCCATGTACCTATGGAACTCTTATTGTACCCTTCTTAATTAATTTTCTTTATAAGGAGATCATTTTCCAAAGCTCCGTCGTGCTGCATGAAGTCTGAATTAATGACATCTTTAATACCAAATTTTCATTGTTCACAAACAAGCAACTGATAAGACTGAAGGGACTGTGGGGACCCAAGGAGAAAATAACCAATGTATTCTACAAGGAGTTATTGTTCAACCAGTATAAAAGTTCAGTTATGCAAGATTAAGTTCTGGAGATCTGTTGTAAAATATTGTGCTTAAAGTTATTACTGTGTTATGAACTTATATTTTAATTTTTTAAAAAATATTTTATTTATAATCAAGTAAGTATATATACAGTGTAGTCTTGGCTTCAGGAGTAGATTCATCTCCTACATGTGACACCCAGTGCTCATCCTGAAAAGACACCTCCTTAATGCCCATTACCCATTTATCCCACCCACCTCCAGCAAACCTCAGTTTGTTCTCTGTATTTAAGATTCTCTTACAGTTTGCCTCCCTCCTTTTAATCTTATTTTTACTTCCCTTCTTCTTTGTTCATCTGGTGAGTTTCTCAAATTCCACATGCGAGTGAAATAATATAATATCTGTCTTTCTCTGACTGACTAATAGCACTTCGCATAATACCCTCCAGTTCTATCCACGTTGTTGCAAATAGCCAGATTTCATTCTTTTTCATCACTGTGTAGTATTCCATTGCATATATACGTATACCACATCTTCTTAATCTATTCATCATGTGATGGACATTTGGGTTCTTTCTTTAATTTGGCTATTGTTGATAGTGCTGTTATAAACATTGGGATTCATGTGTCCCTTTGAATCCGCATTTTTTATTCTTTGGATAAAATCCTGGTGGTAAAATTGCTAGGTCGTAGGGTAGTTTTATTTTTAATTTTTTAAGGAACCTCTATACTTTTTTCCAGAATGGCTGTACCAGTTTGCATTCCTACTAACAAGGCAAAAGTGTTCTCCTTTCTCCACACCCTTGCCAACCTCTATTGTTTCTTGAGATGCTAATTTTAGCCATTCTTACAGGTGTGAAATGGCATTTCATTGTGGTTTTGAAATGTATTTCCCTGGTGATGAGTGATTTTGAACATCTTTTCATATGTCTGTTTGCCATTTGGATGTCTTCTTTGGAAAAGTGTCTATTTATGTCTTCTGCGCATTTCTTCAATGGATTATTTGTTTTCTTGGGTGTTACAAACCCTTTATCGAATATGTTATTGCAAATATCTCCCATTCTGTCAGTTGCCTCTTAGTTTTATTGAACGTTGCCTTTGCTGAATGCACTTATTTTTTTTAAGAGTGTTGATACCATGTTATATGTTCTTACAATTAAAAAATGAATGGATTCTATACATGGAGTGTATATAAAGAAGATTATGAAAACTCCGATATTTAAGGCTACACCAGCCACTTGGGTCCACTGCATGAATTTGGAGTTAGTACTGCCCTCCTATTAGCAAGTTAGGAAAACTTGCCTGACACTGGGCTGCCGGGCAAAGTTTTGAAGGGAAGGGTATGTCCGGTGTGCTATCAGTGAAGGGAGCCACAAAATGGAGGCAGTCTGGTCACGTTTTTTCTTAGTATCTGGGCCTGGAAGTGGAAGAAGGCAGCTACAGGAGGGGTGGATGATAGCTATCTTTAACCAGGTGGAGCCTGGTTCCAGAAGGTAGGTCAATATGTGAAGGGATTAGGGACATGGACGCAGCTGATTCCTTCTTTCCAAGAAATCCTACAGGATTTAGTACATAATAAAGCATGTCATAGGATTGATCCCTAAAACTGAAAGTTGACCATGTTCGCTGATGTTTGAATTCAGTTGTCATCACAAAGAATCAAGGGCCTCTTATTTTTACCTATTTTTTGCTTCCTTTACTCTATTTTTTTCCCTATAAGTAGACCTCATGTCAATTTAGGAGGTAAAGTCTTCTCTGTGTCAGTGAGAAAATGCAAAGTGTATATGTTCTGAGCACACTTGTAAAAATGCCTATTGTAGTACCTACCTGACAGATGAACGGTGGTAAATATGCAGGGTGTTTTGTTTTGCTTCACTATTTTATTTTCAGTTCTCTACAGTAAGCTACAATTTAGGCACTGCTGTCTTAATATCTCACCTCTTTCAGCTATAGGCCAGCTCTGCTATCTGAAACATAGTTCTTGGGATTATTAAAACTTCTTTGATGGGGCTTTAGCCCCATTCCTCTAGCTTCATCCTCATTAGCCTCTTGGCTCTTACTCTACTGTATTCACACTCAATTGCCCTTCAGTAAATTCTGGCCTAAGAAAAAACCTTCTATACCTGTATCAATTTCCAAAGTGGCTTCTGATATAAACCTCTGTTCTTAATTATACCTAAATCTGTCTTCTCTTTTGTTCAGAGTGACCACTACTCTAGACATCACTTATTCGTTGTACTGAAACCTTTCCTAAATCCTTCCCACTAAATTTTTCCTAAAAAGTCTAATAAGCTTTGGTCATCTACCAGAACTAATTGCGTCTTCTGAAAGCATCAGAAGAGGTCACAACTGCCTTTAATCAAGACCCATTGTTAAAACAAACACACCTACCCCATCTCATTTAAGTCAATTTACATGAGAACACATTCTTTACTTTCCTGGAAAGACTGGAATTACATTATTTATAAAATCTCTCTCTCTCTCTCTCTCTCTCTCTCTCTCTCTCTCTCTCCCCCCCCCCGTGTGTGGTGTGTGTGTGTGTGTGTGTGTGTGTGTGTGCGCGTGCATGCGCGTGTGTAGAAAGAGAGAAGGACAGAGAGAGAGAGAGAAAGAGAGAGAGAGACTTCAGATCACAAGAATTACAACACTGGATTATTTATTTTTTGGGTCTTAAAATATGTAAGTTTTTTATGTACTTTGTTTTTTTAATAGTTTATAGTCAAGTTGGTTTCCATATAACACCCAGTGCTCATCACCACAAGTGCCCTCCTCCATGCTGGATAGAGGATTCTTGGCTGCATATTTTTTCAGTTCATCACATTGAAGATCTCCTGCCCTTACTTTCTGGCCTGCCAAGTTTCAGTAGATAGGTCTGTGACCACTATGATAGGCTTCCCTTTGTATGTTAGGGCCCTTTTCTCCCTAGCTGCTTTCAAAATTCTCTCCTTGTCCTTATATTTTGCCATTTTCACTATGATATGTCATGCAGAAGATCGATTCAAATTACATCTGAGGGGAGTTCTCCTTGCCTCTTGAATTTCAACTTCTACTTCCCTCTCCAGGTTGGGGAAGTTCTCTGCTATAATTTGTTCCAGGACTCCTTCAGCATCTTTCCTTCTCTCTTACTCTTCTGGGATTCCCATGATATGAATATTGTTTCGTTTGACTGTATCGCTGAGCTCTTCAACTCTTCTTTCATGTTCCTGGATCAGTTTATCTCTCTTTTTCTCAGTTTCTTCTTTTTCTATAATAGTGTCCTCTAAATCACTTATTCTCCTTTCTGCCTCTTCAATCCATGCATTGGATGCCTCTGGTTTATTATGTACCTCATTTATCCCATTTTTTAATTCATCATAACTATTTCTCAGTTCCACATTGTTTGTAGCCATAGTTTCTCTGATGTCCTCCATGCTTTTTTCAAGCCCGGTGATTAATTTTGTGATTATTGTTCTTAATTCTTGTTCAGTTATGTTGCTTATATCTGTTTTGAGCAGTTCTCTAGCTGTCATTTCTTCCTGGAGTTTCTTGGAAGAGAGTTCTTCCGTTTCGTCATTTTGGTTAGGTATCTATCTCTTGTTACTTTTAAAACCTTCTTGTACACTCAGCCCCTGCGAGTTCTGCTGTATTACAGAGGGTTCTTTTGAATGTTCAGATCCTGTCTGTTCAGGAAGTGTTCTTTGGATGGTGTCTCTTGGTTTCTTTTGTGGAGCGTTTGGTTATTTTGTTTCCCTACTGGTAGTGGTATTTGGGACTCTCCACCATGTGTAGTTTGGCTTGTTTCTTGAGGCAGCCCTGGAAAAAGAAAACAGACAACCACAGAGGGAACACAGGTATACAAATGCACAGACAAAACCAATAAACACGCAAACCCAGGCTCAGGTAAAAACAGCTACAACAACAACAAAACAGCTATCTGGAGGGGATGGACATGGTTTGGTGTAGGCTGGTCTTGTCTCCACTGTGTCCTCTGGCCTCCCTGAGACCCCTCCTTGGTGGTTGTGGGGAGAAGAATGGCGTCACCCCAGTTTCTTCTCAACCAAGCGCTGCATATCACTTCTTGGGATCCGATTTCCCTGTGCTGAGGATGTAGCCAAGGTGGGCTGAGTTCTATGCCCCACACCCTGCCTGTTTCCAGCTTTGTTCTTTATGAAAGTTGCTCTGGCTATTCAATTCCTGTGTTGTTCCATAAAATTTTTTGAATTATTTGTTCTAGTTCTGTAAAAGGTACTAGTGATATTTGCATAAGGATTGCATTGAACCTTTAGATTGCTTTGAAGAATATGGGTATTTTAACAATATTTGTACTTTCAATCCATGAGTATGAAATAACTTTCCAATGTTTGTGTCATCTTCATTTTATTTCACCAATATTTTACAATTTTTGCAGTACAGGTGTTCACTACTTTCGTCAAGCTTATTACAAGGTATTTTATTATTTTTGGTACAATATTAAATGAGATAATTTTCTTAATATTTTGATACTTATTAGTGTGTAGAAAAACGACAGATTTCTATATATATTGATTTTCTATCCTGGGGAATCTGGGTAGCTCATTCGGTTAAATGTCCAACTTTATCTCAGGTCATGATCTCATGGTTCATGAGTTCGATCCACATGTCTGGCTCTGTGCTGACAGCTCAGACCCAGGAGAGTACTCAGAATCTGTGTCTCCTCCTCTCTCTGACCCTCTTCTGCTCTCTCTCCCTCTCTCTCAAAAATAAATAAACATTAAACCTTTTCTATCCTGTGATTTTTTTCTAAATTAATTTATCAGTTCTAGTAGATTATGGTGGTGTCCTTAGAATTTTCTAAGTATAGTATCATATCATCTGGAAATAATGAAAGTGTTATTCTCCCTTAACAACATGAATGACTTTTTTCGTCAGATTTCTGAAGCTAGGACTTCCACTACTATCTTCAATAAAAGTGGTAAGACTGGACATCCTTGATCCTGATCTTAGAGGAGTACGATGTTACCTGTGGGTATTTTATATACGGCCATAGTTATGTTGAGGTTTGTTTCTTTTAAACCTATTTTCTTTTTTTTTTCTTTACAAATAGTTTATTGTCAAGTTGGTTTCCAAATAACACCCAGTGCTCATCCCCACAAGTGCCCTCCTCCATGCCCATCCCCCCTCCCCCAGACATCCATCAGTCCACAGTTTGTGTCAGCATTCAAGAGTCTCTCATGGTTT
>NW_024083101.1:0-35614 GCF_003009895.1 Hyaena hyaena | reverse complement strand
GGCCCGATTTTATCTTCCCCGGTTCGCACTCACGTTAGAAGGCTCTCTCAGTGGATTCTGCGTCTTTTTTCTCCCAATCTCTCAGGTTTTGTAAGGTTTCCAATGTCTTCAGATCTTTTCTGTGTGATGTATGGGCGCGAGTGCAAGTACGGAGCTCCTTACTTCTCTGCCATCTTGCCCTCTCCTCATCTGAATAATCTGAAACTATATCTATACAACTCTTAAAAAGTGTCCATTCTATATCATATATGCTCCATGTAGTTCACCAATCTTGGTCTTTATAGTTACTATATAGTAACTCTTTATAGAGAGACTGTGGTGTCTTTTATTGTACTGATACTATATAATGATGTTTATTTCAAATATCACTTTCATAGGTGACCTGTAAAGTCCTTTTATGCCTTCCCCTGAAGGCATAAAATTTATGCCTGAAGGCTACCTGAATTTATAGTGAAGTTGTGCACATAATTACGTAGTTCAAATGGAACATAGAAATGTTATTGATTTTTATCATAAATAGTTTCTTTTGGGGGCATTCTTTATTTTTATTTTTTTGTGTTCACTAACTCTTTTAAAGTATCTCCGTGCCCAAATATCTCATGTAGGCCTTGAACTCATGACCTCAAGGTCAAGAGTCACAAGCTCTATTGACTGAGCCAACCAGGTGCCAGCATTTTTTGAAAGTCTGTGTTATCTTTTTAGTTTAGACATTGAGAGAATGCCAAAGAAGTTCAGTTTACTCAAAGAACCATTTAGTGTCTGTATATTTGATTCACAAGACCATACAAAACAAATAAGCAAAGAGTAATTTAAAAATTTCTCAAGGGAAAATCTCAAGAAAAAACTTATTTTGGTGTAGTTTCCGACTTGCCTTGCACATGGTGAGTGTACAAAAAATATTTGTTGAAGTGACTATTCCTTATGTCAACGACACTTCTTTGTAGTAATCCTGACACTGATGTGTGATTTGCTACTGCTGCATGTTGGAGTCCTGGGAAGCAGATTCACGTAGAAATTAGGGTATAGATAGTTCACTAGGGAATTTTCTCAGGGAAAGAACTAAGAATGGACATAGGGAAAAGTTGGTCTGCACTGCAGTCTCAACCAAGGTTTCAGTCCACTTCATAGGGGGCTTTGAATATGGGTTGACCCTTCCAATTCTTGTCTTACTCTGAGAGGGGCCAGGCCTTTTTAATCTGTCATTGACCAGTCACCGAATGTGGCCTACCCCCTTTCCTCCCTGGGATGACAGCCTGCCTTTGGGAGAGGATTGATTGGAAAGATAGCAGTACTTTGAGTGGGTGGAGTAATAGGAATGAGTCCTGGTACCCTGAAGGGGGATCTGAGAGGTATAGCGCGGTATTTAATACAGACACTTTGGCCAGTGAACTAAATGAAGGGAAAATAGTGGAAGGAATATTTGACTATGTTGTTTCTTCTTTATACCCCATTTTTCAATTTCTAATTATGTTAAAGGACGGGCATTATTTTTGTTTCTTTCATGGCTTTCAACTCCCAGGTAGACTTGCGAGGTCTGACTTGGCTAATTATTCTGAAAATTTCCTATTCATTATCTTACATAGCAGGGAGCCTCTTTGGACCATCAAGCCTGTAAAATCACGATTGCACATTAATCAGTGAAATATAATTGCTAGCTGCTGCCTCTGGGCTTGGGGCACGCTGTATATGCCGGGATATATACAATTAGCCCCAAGGTTTACTCAGGAGCACTCGCCCATCCAACAAGAAAATGAGCATTACAGTAATTGAGAAAATGAACATCTTGGGTCGTTTTCTTGCTGGCAGTGGTTAGAAACTCTTATCATTGAATGGCCCTGCTTTGTTTTTCATTATCTCTCAAAAGCACTGGTAGTCAAAAAAGCTACAGTAGTCCCCCTTTGTCCACAGGGGATTTGTTCCGAGACCTCTAGTGGATGCCTGGGACCATTGATAGTACTGAACCCTATATATCCATGTGTTTTCTATACATGCATACCCATGATAAAGTTTAATTTATAAATCAGGCACAATGAGAGATTAACAACAATAACTACTAACACAATGGAAAAATTATAAAATATACTGTAATAAAAGTTTTGTTAATGTAGTCTCTTTCAAAATATCTTGTACAGTACTCACTCTTCTTCTTGTGATGATGTGAGATAATAAAATGCATAGCGGATGAAGTGAGGTGACTGGCATAGACATTGTGAGGTAGCATTAAGCTACTACTGAACTTCTGATGATGTTTCAGAAGGAGCATTATGTACTTCTGGACCATGGTTGACTGAGGGTAATGAAAACCATACATAAGGGGGGACTATTGTATTTGACACATACAGAATTTTAGTTTGTTTGGGGTGGGTAAGATGAAATACAAGAGGAGAGAATGCTAAGTTCTAATGCAGCACAGATTCAGTGCCCTGACATCTCTGTTTTTAATATTTTTTTCACCAGATGGAGTCGGGTGGTAAAACTTGACCTGGGAGTTCTGAAAATCTCAAGGTGTGTACATGATTTTAGCTGTGTATACATTGGAACATTTTTCTTCTTCTTTTTTTCCGAGTGTATATTACTGTCCTTAGATGCTCAAAGTGATCTATGATACCATAAGTTTAGGAATCACTACACTAAAAATATAGTAAAACAAAAAATCCCCCATTCATTCTCTGACTTTTAATATTTTTAATTTTAAGTTTATTTATTTATTTTGAGAGAGACAGAGTGTGTGAGCAGGGGAGGGACAGAGGGAGAGGGAGAGAGAGAGAATCACAAGCAGGCTCCGAGCTGCCAGAGCAGAACCTGATGTGGGGCTTGAATTCACGAACCGTGAGATCATGACTTGAGCTGAAACCAAGAGTCAGACACTTAACCGACTGAGCCAGCCACCTGGATGACCCATTTATTCTCTGATTCAAAACTATTATCTCTATTATCATTTTTTAACATCTATTTAGACACTCCACAAATGCTTCTTCAACTTTTCTACGAGGAATTCATCACAAGCAAGTCCTATCACTGTTTTCCCAATTTCTGTTACTAACAGAACATTCATAATTGCTAATTGTTCCAATTAGAAATCTAGGCATTAGTTTTCCCCTGTCCTCCCTTGCCCTCTTCTGAGATCCATGTGACAATGTGGTTGAAAGACAAAGTGTCTTCTATTCGAGAAATCATTGACTTTGGTGGACTCTTGGTTCACCACTGTTCAGAATGCTTTGTAAAGCCCTTGTTCAATGGCAGATAGTTCCGGGGTGTGGTCATTATAAGGGAGGAGTAGAAAATGTTTTCTTATTTTAGGATAGCAAGAAGGAGTACGGGAAGTGACTCCCAGAAGAAAATATCCAGATAGCCTGTTGCTTCAAGGTGAGGGGGTGAGGAAAAGAGCCTTTTACAGACCAGCCTGAATCTTGCTGCTTTCCCACAGTGACTGCATGGGCGAAGGCCCGTGAGCTGGAATCAACCACATGGGGGCTGAGTTTAAGAAGCTGACCATCTCTGAGATGACTTGGGATGAATTCTGCTTGGTCATCGTGTTTCATACTGGTTGGGCAAAAAGACCCTTCCAATTCACAATTTTGGAGAATTACAAATGCCATTTCAGCAAAGGCAGGTCACTCAAGCAAAATTTCTTGTCCTGCAAAGTTAGGCAGATTTTCCCAGTGTCTCATGAAGTTTGCCACACATTCTTGAGCAAGAACTTGTTCTTCTAAGACGCTCTCCCCTTCTATTTCCCCTGTATCCTTACAATGAATTCATCCTTGTAAACAATTGGTGTATCTCTTCCTTGGAACTCTCGAGAATCTGACCTGTCAGACTAGGAAAACCTCTACAGCTAAAAAGAGGCATTTTCCTGCCAATGATGTCACAGGTATTTACTGCTGCCTAAAATTCCAGTAGCTAGGTACAAAGTGTGTTATTCCACAAGGAAGGATGAGGAATAAGGGAGGAAAAGAAAGAAGTCAACCAATATTTACTGTGTGTCTGTTATGGAATGGGCACCGTGCTAGGCGTCTATTCAGACGATCCATTTGTATGCTGGATCCTACCTTCCAAAGTAGACATAATTAGCCCAGAAGAGGAAATTAATGTCAGCGAATTTGTGCAACTTGCCCAAAGTCAATGACCTTGTCTTCAGGGGAATTTGCTGTGTCTATGATACCAGCACGGTGGTCCAGGACAAGGCACATATTGTTTAGTGCTTAGGGAAGCCTGCCATGATATTTGCTTCTAACCTTTGGGTTCTATTTGGTCCTGGAAGGTGGAGAGTAGAGCCTGGAGTAGCTCTGGAGGAGGGAGGAGGTTTGATGTAGGGCTGGGTATTTACCAATTTCCTCTTAGCTCCGAGTCAGCTCTCCCACTGCCTTCTGGGATGCTGTGGGACTCTGCAAACTTGATTTTTAAGGCTCCTTTGCTGAGAGGGCACTCTTCCAGGATGTGCTAATAGGGACACAAGAGAGAGACTGGACTGGACTTGTCTCCCGCAGTGAAAGTTAGTTCCAATCTCTAATTACTTCCACACTCAAAGCACTGGTGTCTTCCTATCCGCTCAGAGGCACCAGCGGTGACCAGCGGTGTGACCCCGCCTCAGAGGCCTGAGTACTGCCTCTACAGCCTCCTGGTACAAGCTCATGGGCACTTTAACCTCAGCCCTAGGTGCTAGCTCCTTCCTCTCTGAGCTACCTCAGAAATCTCTTTTCCCCTCTTTTCGTTGTCCATCACCTGTTGTAACTAATTCCATTTTAAAACCTTTGTATTGTGGCTCCTGGGTGGCTCAGTCAGTTGAGCGTCCAACTTCAGCTCAGGTCGTGACCTCATGGTTCGTGAGTCCCATGTCAGGCTCGCTGCTGTCTATGCAGAGCCTGCTTTGGATCTTCTGTTCCCTCTCTCTCTGCCCCTCCTTCGTTTGCCCTCTGTCTCTTAGAAGTAAATTTTAAAAATATTTTTAAAAACACACCTTGTATTTTGAAATGTTACAGTGGTTTCTGTTTTCCTGACCACAGTTTGATAGTATGTGTTTGTGTGTCTAAGCTATGGAGTCGATAGACAGACAATTAGGAGTTCCAAAGGCCGGGGGCGAGGGCGGGGGGAGAGGGAATAGAACCACCTCTGATCTTGTTTGGAAAATTGCTGGCTGCATCAGAGGACTGGCCGTTAGAGACGACACCATCTTGACCAAGAAGCTCATGGAAGAAAATGTCTGAATTTCATGTTATCCACTATAAGAACATTCCTTAATGCCTGGAAGTATGAGGTTCAGAGAGAGGCTCTGGATGATCTGTTTCTTTAAAGTAAAGGCAAAAGTCCACACAGAGGGATCAGACTTTTATATGGTAAACTGTTTTCACTAAGTTAAGTGGTAAAAAAGGAAGAATCATTTGCAATTTGAATCCTTTCACTAAAGACACCGAGTTCTGCCCTCACATAACAATCCCCTTCTTACCTTCAGAGAACTTGAGATGAGATGGTGTGTCAGATTTGATGCCCCCCCACCCCAAATTACCCAGGTTTTCTTCTTTACTCAAATGTCAGTGAATGCTTTCAAGTGCTTTCTAAAGAAACAAATTACCTATTTATTGAAATGAGTTAACTGTAGCTTGCTGACAAACAGCATTTAATTTTCAGGAGCAGCTGTCAGACTTTTAAAACATTAAAAGCTCATCAAAAACATTTCAGGAAGTACAGCCAAAACCTTATAAGTGACTTTCTAAAATCTGTTTTGCTCCAATGTATTCAAGATAATTAACTGGTGTAGTGGTTTTCATATTCTGGGTAAAGGTTGTTGTTGTTTTTACTTTTTTTTTTCTTATTAAGTTAATGAATTTCAGAAGTTTTCATGCACTTTTATATCCTCACCTTAAGTTCCACAAATGGATATAACATGAAGCAATAAAATGACCATATTACATTGAAGACTATGATCTGTCCAAAGGTGATGAAACCTTGTTTCGTGTTGGGTGGTAGGAAGCACACTTTCTTATACCTCTCCTTGGGTTATCATTCTCCTTCACCCACCGTGTTCTCCAAATTTGTTCTCATATAGCGCCCTTCTAGGACTCACCAGATGGAATGATCAAAAGGCCCAGGTGAGGGACGCCTGGATGGCTCAGTCCGTTGAGCCTCCAACTTCAACTCAGGTCACGATCTCATGGTTCATGGGTTCGAGCCCCGCGTCGGGCTCTGTGCTGACAGCCAGCTCAGAGCCTGGAGCCTGTTTCAGATTCTGTGTCTCCCTCTCTCTCTGCCCCTTCCCTGCTCACACTGTCTCTCTCTTTCTCTCAGAAATAAATAAAACATTAAAAATATTTTTTAAAAAAGGCCCAGGTGGAAGAAACAAAAGTCTCCTGAATGCAAAGCCATTTAGAATGGAACCTAGAAGCCTAGCTAGATCCCCATTTTCTGAGATGTATTTCATCTCAGAATCTTGTCCCATAATTTCATCTCAGTAATCTTGTCCCATAATTACTCAATGAAAATAAGATTTCCACAACAAAACACACTGGGGGAATCAGGCATACAATGACTCTCGCTTGGAGATTTAGCACATAAATTATATGTTAAAGACTCTGAGAAGTCCTGCAGTAAAGAAACCAATTTAACTTTGTGAGAGGAAGTAATTTCTACATTTATGCGACTACAGAGCATCTTTTTCCTTTTATGTTTTATATGGCACAACAGTCCAAACTAATTTTCCTTGGAATGCATTTTCAGGATACTGTGTATAAATGAAAGAAGGCAGATGAAGATATTTAAAAGTTTCTTCAGCAAAAGAGTGAGGCCTGGAGAAAGATTAGATTCAGTCATATTTAGTTTCTGAAAAATGTAAGGCATATCATATCAGTTAAGCTGCTCTGTTGGAAAGAATAGAAAAACATTCAAAGTAGCTTAGAACAAAAAGGGGAAGTCACAATATGGAAAAGTCCATGGTAGGGTTGGCCTCAGACACTGCTCAATTTAGGGATCAAGCAAGGCTTTCCTTTACCTCTAGTGCTGCCGTTCTTCGCAGAGTCCTTGTATAGTCTCTGGAAGCCCATCCCCTCTATGTGTGGTGACATGATCGATAGCTATAGGATCTCCAGCCATTCCCGTTTTCAGAATAAAGTCAATGGGAAAGAGATCCCTTCTTTGGTAGAACTTGTAAATGGGGATTTGGGCTGGGGATCCTTTCAGGTCAAATGAATTCTGAATGGAGGCAGTGAGGACCTTGATACGAAACTGAGGATTCTTGCTAAAAGGAGAAGGTATGAGTGGAGTACCTGGGTAGCTCTGTTGGTTAAGCATCAGATTCATGATTTTGGCTCAGGTCATGATCTCACAGTTCATGAGTTCGAGTCCCACTTGGGGCTGGCTGCTGTCAGCATGGAGCCCACTTTGGATAGTCTGTCCCCCTCTCACTCAGTCTCTCCCCTGCTTGCACCCTCTCTCTGTCTCTCAAAAATAAATAAACATTAAAAATAATTTTAAAAAGAAAGAAGGAATGGATGCAGAAGGTAGGTGATCAATACATCAGAACAATAATCTAAGGCATAGACCAGATCTTTTCTCTTTAACACTTTATTAATAATTTATTTATTTTTAAATTTACATCCAAGTTAGTTAGCACATAGTGCAGCAAGGATTTCAGGAGTAGATTCCTTAATGCCCCATAACCATTAAGCCCATTCTCCCTCCCACAACCCCTCCAACAACCCTCTGTTCATTCTCCATATTTAAGAGTCTCTTATGTTTCATCCCCGTCCCTGTTTTTATATTATTTTTGCTTCCCTTCCCTTCCCTTATGTTCATCTGTTTTGTATCTTAAAGTCCTCATATGAGTGAAGTCATATGATATTTGTGTTTCTCTGACTGACTAATTTCACTTAGCATAATACCCTCTAGTTCCTTCCACCTAGCTGCAAATAGCAAGATTTCATTCTTTTTGATTGCTGAGTAATATTCCATTATATATACACCATATCTTATTTACCCATTCATCCATCAGTGGACATTTGGGCTCTTTGGCTATTGTTGATAGTGCTGCTATAAACATTAGAGTGCATGTGCCCCTTCCAAACAGCACACCTGTATCCCTTGAATAAATACCTAGTAGTGCTATTGCTGGGTCATAGGGTAGTTCTATTTTTAATTTTCTGAGGAACCTCCATACTGTTTTCCAGAGTGGCTGCACCAGTTTGCATTCCCACCAGCAGTGCAAAAGAGCCCGTCTATTTTTCTATTGCACTAATAGGAAAAAACAACCCTTAGAACATGCTGTAAAGGTGTATGTGCTTCTTGAGTGACAGGAGAAGGGAAGAAGCTTGGAGTATTGACTGGATTCCTGAACTGCAGTGGAGCCAATCAGAGAGATTTTCGTCAGAAGCAATCATTGATGGGGTAGAAAGAAAGCAGGAACTCTTAGAAGAAATGAATGTGTATCATGATTGAACTCCCCTTGATTGGAAATGTGGCCCAAGTAATTTGCACTGGCCAGAGCTCCCGGAGTCAAGGAAAGAGGAAGCTGAAGACAGAGAAGGAAAAATTGAAGCCATGAATGGCCCTCATTGAATCTCATATTTTTGGCCTTTACCTCTTCTCCTCATCCCAGTGTCTATTTCCTTACAACCTCCCATCACTTATAGGGTTACCCAGTTCTCTTTGCCAGTCCTTCTTTCCTCTTTGAGATCTATGAGAATCTCCGTTTCTACAAGTGATCACACAGCTCCTGACCTCTGTGGCTTGGATCTATCCTTATATCTGGTGCCTGATGAGAGGTAGAATGGAAATGATTATTGTAAGGAGGGAAGACACTGTCCTTGCAATCCATAATGGCACTCCCTTTCCCCTCACCCATGGCAATATGTTATGTGTATTGAAGTTGTGTGTGTGTGTGTGTGTGTGTGAATTTTGATGCTCTTATGAAATGTTACCCAAAGTACTGCATAGACTGGCTCCACACACCCCTCCAGCTTCCTCTCTCACCACTCTCTGACTTATACCTTATGCTCCATCAATGCAAATCTCCTGCGGTTCCCCAGGCATTCTTGGACTGAGTGCCACTGTCCTGGTTTGGGTTCCCTAGAAACTGCCCAATATGTGGATTCTGTGCCAGGGATTTATGGAGGGAATGCTCACAGGAGAAGCTTGAAACAGAGCAAGGGAAGCAGGACGAGACAGGGAAAAATGCCAGGCAAAGATGTGAGTTCAGCTGATCCTGTAGGGAGCTCTGGAGCATGAATTATATGAAAGAGTTTTTCTATTTTGAGAATGGGGAACTGGCCTTTTATATCTCCAAGTCTGTCCATCATTGGCTGTTTGCCACTTTTGGGAAGGGCATAGTCTCCCAGGCATTCCCAGACAGGTCACCTCCCTTAGTCTGGAGCAATTCTCAGAAGAGCACAGCTGTGAGCTGCTAACACGCAATGCTCAAAGCAGCTGGGAGATGGACTACAACTGTTCTCAGTGTTTGCTCACATAACTCATTCCCTGAAAAATCACCAGCCCCTCCTCTCCCTCTACTGCTTGAAAACTTGCCTTAATGCAGCAGGTTTCAAACCTTACTGCGCATCAGAATCATCTTGAGGGCTTGTTAAAACTCAGATTGTGGACTCCTGCCCTCAGAGGTTCTGATTCAGTCACTTTGGGCTGGAGCCCAATCATTTACATTTCTAACAAGTTCCAGGGCCATGTGGATGCTGCTGGTCTGAAGCCTGCACTTCCCGAGGACCACTGGTTTACTCAGTTCTCTCCATCCTTCAGAATTCAGCTGAGCTATCATTTCCTTTAGAAAACCTTTCTATCCATTAATATTCGCATTACCCACCCGCATCTTGGATGACCACCTTCTTTGCTTCACTAACTCCCTATGCAGTGATCACCTTGCATTGGAAGATGCATACACTTCCCATGTATGTATGGGAGAGTCTCTGCTCCAGGTGACAGGTGGAGAGAGATGAGGAGTCCACCAGCAGCACAAAGGATGATATATATTCAGACTTGCAAAGAAAAGCTTTGAATGGTTTTCCCATAAAAAGAAATTCTGTCTTGTTATCCTATAAATTCTTGAGGATGGCACTCTGTCTTACTCATCTTAATACACCTGGCTTGTAGAGCCTCACCTGATGCCTGGTAGGAGCCCAATACAGGTTTGTTGAACTAAACAACATCAGTCTTAGTTAGGGCTGGTTTCACGGGAAAATAGGTTTCACTTACGTAAGTTAAATACTCACATAAATTAAGATATATTTAACTTACTTAGGGAGAACACATCAATCTGAAAATAAACTTTTGGAAAATAATTTATTTTTGAGCTGAGGTTTGCCTTCTCTAGTCCACCATGTCTATCCCCAAACATGTGTAGAAAGGCATTAACCTGACTTTTCATACACACACGAATGAGTCACTTTCAAAACTAAGCACCATTTCTGGTCCAACACTTACTTAATTCATGAACCTATAATTTGCCTTTTGGAAAAATCTCATAAAATGATGATGGCTTGAGGTTTGAGAAGTCTGGCACAGAGCTCAAAAAAAAAGTAAACTTTGTGCAACACTGCAAAGGACAAAATGTGAATAGCATTCAGGGTTGGTAGCTATGAAATGCAAGCATTCAGTGTAGCAGACAGTCTCTCTTTATTTAAAAAAAAATTAATACTTCTTTATTTTTGAGAGAGGAGAGAGAATGAGTGGGGGAGGTTGAAAGAGAGAGGGAGACATAGAATCTAAAGCAGGCTTCAGACTCTAAGCTGTCAGCACAGAGTCAGATGCGAGACTCGAACTCGTGAACTGAGATCGTGACCTGGGCTGAAGTCAGAGGCTTAACCGACTGAGCCACCCAGGCACCCCAGACAGTCCCCTTTTGGAAAACACAAGCCAGTGACAGAAGATAACAAATAGATGCCTTTCTTAGTGAAAGCAGGAGTGTTTTCTCCAGAAGAAACATAATAATCGGGGAAAAAATTAGCAGAGGGTGATTTTGGAAGAGTGGGTAGGGGGTATATAATGTAATGGCTGTTCAGATCTAAATCCATCAAAGCTGTTGACATAGCTCTCTTACTAGTTAATATTTAAAATGTTGTTTTAAGGAAATGTTGCATCTGTAAAGTGCCAGAAGCAAGAGGGTCTGGAGTGGTTGCCTTTAAACCCCTTTGCTAATTGAACATGCCAGCTTCTGCTACAGCATCAGTCTGCAGCCTCACCTGACAGGCCGAGCAGCCTGAGCTAACTGAACACTTAGAATTAATGTGTTTACTTTAAGAAACACAAAGTCTGATTCAATTAGCATCCAAAGTCATGGAGGCTACAGAGTCTAATGTTGGAGGTTTTCTTTCTTTTCTTTTTTAAACAAAATTATACTCCAGTGTTTACAGAACTTAAATTAATGATGGAGAGAAGCATTTTTTTTTTGTCTTGGAGGCTGAAAACATAAAAAATTGGATTAAAATTATGGAGCTCCTCTGACATGATATATTAAGAGCTCTGAATGATGCCTAGGGATGTGGAAGAGGAGAAAAACACTTGAGTAAGTAAACAGAGTTTATGAGACTTGTTTATGCCAGGAAAGCAGGATGAATATTTCTGACTAAAAGTTAATTAACTATTTTGCCTCAGCGAGCCAATTTGTCGTCTTAAACTTTGATTCATTAACTGCAAACTGAGAGGGTTGCATGTTCCTTAGTGTACTTGTAGACAGAGTTTGTGTTAAATGGTGCCGTGAGATATTGTCTGTTCTTTCCAATTGAAACTACTTGAAAAGGCTATTATCCTGAAAGTAAGACTTTTTAAGTGGCAGTAAGTAGATGGGTGCTCTTTCAGAGCAAAGCCAACGAACTATATGGCTTAATTGCAAAGCTAATCAAGCCTTATTAAATAAAACAAGGGTAAATCCAGGATTTCGGAGTCTGCACATTTAATGGGGCATGGAAGTTGCTCAGTTAGCAATATTGAAGTCTTAAGACTTGTGAACTTATGGGTGATGTCTGGTTTTGCCACTTGGAGACTCTAACTTAAAAATAATCTGTTATGACGAGAAAACAAATCCCCATTTGTCAAGATATTGGCTTTGTTTCTAATTGCCCCATATTTTGTGAAGGCCCATTTGCCGGATATGGAACATTTCTGGGCTCATGAATGGGCAAATGAAAAGTAAAGCTCTTAAGGGAAGAGTTTCTCAACCATTCTCCTAAGATGATGATCTTTAAGATTTTAATCACAGCGGCAGAAGATATTTGAGGAGTATGTGTATGTGTGTGTGTTTTTTTTAATAGTTTATTGTCAAGTTGGTTTCCATATAAACCCAGTGCTCATCCACACAAGTGCCCTCCTCCATGCCCATCACTCCCCTTCCCCTCTGTGGATGTGTTTTTTAAAGGAAAGATTGGACACAACTTCACAGACACATACATGGCTAACTTTATATCATAGAACATAGTTAAGAATATTTAGCTAATTTGGGTCTGTAAACCTTGATCCAAGTAGAAATGCAAAAAATGCTATTCTTCACAAGACCGATTGTTTTTTTTCTACAGCACAGCATGTGGACTTTTTCTGTCCTGCACTGGCTTTCTTTCTCTGTGAAAGAGAGAGCACTCTGCCTCTCTCTGTGGGAAGCTTTTTCATGTGTGCAGATAGGAAGCCCCTTTGAATATGGACTATACCATAAGTTCCATGAGATTAGGGACTAGGTGTGTATATAACTGTACACCTAGCACCTGGAACAATGTGTACTGAATGAATACAGGAATGAATGTGTGAACGAAAAAGTGAATGAAGGCATTGGGACATTTTAAAATACACCTAGGAGGTTAGCGTGTTGTTTTGGTAAAATGAATAATGGGTTAAGCAGAAGTGTCCTACAAGGCTTTAGATATTGGGCTTATGGGTAGTAAAATGGCAAAGAAGCATAGAGTGTGGTCAGATGAGTTAAAATCTTTGCTCTTCTAAAAAAAAATCTTTGCTCTTCTACTTACCATGTAACTTTGGGAAAGTTATTTAATCTCTTTAAACCTTAATTTTATCACTCATAAATTACGGGTAATACTGATGATATCTTTTTCATTGGCTTACTGTTAGGAATGAAAAAGGCAATGTTTCATGTGTTTTTGCCGAGTCCCCTTGACTTAGCTGTAAGAATTTATGGGGTTGCCATATGCTATGAGGTTATTAATCTAAAACTGAATTTGTCTCAAAGAGAGTAAGAAAATATCAGTATTTACGGTTGAGGCTTTGTAAAGACAGAAAAATTCAACTCATAGAAATTTATAAAATGACTTTTGCATTTCCAAAGATTCCAACTTGTGATATATACTGATAATGACTTATAATCATGCCTGCTGTCTTGACTCAAAAAGAAACACAGAGGTTGAGCAAATTGGATGTGTCTCATCTTATAAAATGAATATAGGCATGTCTTGCATTAACACAGATAGCAGGAATTTCAAAAAAAAATGGGGAGAACCATTATTAAGATTAACTATCAAAGTTATCAAGTTATCAGCAATATAATCACAATGGTGAAATAGATTTTCTTTTCGAGATTCCTGAGATGTTAAACTTTAGGATGGGAGTGTGTGCGCGTGCATGTGTGTGTGTGTGTGTGTGTGTGTTTATGAGAGAGAGAGAGACAGAGACAGAGAAAGAGAGGGACCTAGAGAAAGGATGAGATAGGAACAGACAGATAGAGAGAGAAAGAAAGAGAGACAGAGAGGTTTTTGGGCAATGGATGCTTAAAACTTTCTATTGGGCACGTCAAAAAGAATGGAGCTTGGACCCTGTTAGAGAACATATTACAAGATAGGAGTACTCTTTCTTATTTACAAAATTTCATGTGTTATCATAAGTAGCAAGGGCTGCAATAATATATACGTAATAATATGTAATATATAAAATATATAAAAGAGGTAAAATCCTTGTGACTAACTTGGCACCAGGTGCTCTATCTTTGGCCTGCAGTAGGTACCTGTAAGCTCTTCTCTAACAAGGGAGAAAGAGGGGACTGTCCTTCATTTCTTCCAGCTGGATTATCTCCATGAGTGGATTTCTTGCCCCTTCATCACCCACACTAATGTCATGACAGGCTGCTTTGCTTGGAGTAATTGTGGCAGTTGGGCATGGTGATTTACTCACTTGTCCCAGCCAGAAGAAAACACACACACATGTGCACAGAGAATGCTGAAGAAGATTCAAGCAGCTCTGTTTAAAAAAAATTAAAATACATAACATCAAACTTACCATCTTCATCATTTTTAAATCGTTAAGAACTTTTAAGTGGTTTGGTCACGTTAAGTATAGTCATGTTATTGTGGCACACATCTCTAGAACCTGTTCATCTGTAAAACTCTCTACCCACCAAACAACAATTCCTCCTTTTCGCCTCCCCACCAGCCCCTGGAAACATTGTTCTACTTTCTGTTTCTATGAATTTGACTACTTTAGATGCCTTGTATTAAGTGGAGTCGTGCAATATTTGTCTTTTTGTTACTGGCTTATTTCACTTGGCATACAATCTTCCAGGTTCATCCATGTTGTATAGCATACGACAAGATTTATGTTTTTTTTTTTTAAAGGCTGAATAGTATTCCGCTTTATATATGTATCACATATTTTCTTTATTCATTCATCGATAGACATCTTGTTGCTTCCAACGCTTGTTTTTTGTGAATAATGCTGTGATAAGTGTGGCTGCATCCAGAAAGGTCTCTGGTTGCAACAGGCTCTTTCATCTTCAGTTGTACCTACATAGATAAATAATGAATGAATGAACGAATGAATGAACAACTAAATGACATCTTCTGTTGTTGGATTTCTGTTGATCTGACTCGTAAGTTGAGTGCTCGAGGTCTGAGAAGGATGGAACAGGGCTGTTATTCACACAGAGACGTAGAATTCAAGAGTCAGTGCCCATATACTTGTCCTGATTCTATATAGAATTTAGAGGCAGCAGCATGCAGGTGTCCATGTGGAGATTAGGGTTAGGAGTCTCAGCTCCTCCGGGGAGGACGTGGCAGGGCCAGCCGTCAGGGCAATGAAAGTCAGTTTAGCAGGAAGTCTCCGATGAGCACCATCTGTCAACTACTCAGAGCCAGAGTTTATGACAAGAGACAACAAAGATCAAGAACAAAGGGTAAGAGACCAAGGCAACTGTATATGTACAGAGAAAGGTCAAAATTGGCAAGATGTTTGGATATCAGGAGTGGGACAAAAGCCGCAAGAAATGGGGGGCATTTATAGACGCATAGATTAACAATATTAACAGTAGTATTAAGAGTTACATTTATCAGTGCCTTTGGCTCAGGTCATGATCTCATAGTTCATGAGTCCAAGCCCTGCATCGGGCTCTGTGCTGATAGCTCAGAACCTGGAGCCTGCTTCATGTTCTACGTGTGTCTCTCCCTCTGCCCCTCCCCACTTGGGCTTTGTCTCTCTCAAAAATAAATAAACATTAAAAAACTTTTAAAAACAGTTACATTTATTGACTATGTAATCTGTGCCAGCCACTAAGTGCATTTATTCCGTACTACCACCCTAATGCGGTAAGTTCTACTGTCACCTTCATTTTACAGGTGAGGAAACCAAGTCTCAGAGAAGTTAAGTAACTTACCCAAGGACACAGCTAATAAATGGAAGAGCTGGTTTTCAGACTCAGTACCACTTTCTGGCTGTAAGTAGATATGAACTGGACTGGATAAATAAGGGGATAAGTAAAATGTCACTTATCTCTTTGTAATGAGCCTTGTAATGCATTTCCTGGTGTGTAACAGGTATCATTTATCATTTGATTAAGATTCAGTCAATGACCTTGTTTGGATAAATGAGATTTCGGCATAGTTTCCCTCAAATTCAGTAGCTGTTTCTGTGTAACCAGACATGAAAAGGATATAGGAATGGAAACATTAAGTTCTGGATTTTCGAAAGACGCTGTTTTCAAACACTTTGTCCCCGAATGCAGTCCCATACCTACCAAAATGATCTTAAATTCTTGTTAAAATCATTGTCACTGTGCAGAAAGCTACTTGTGCTAACTGACGCACATGTTAATGGTTAGAGACATATGACTTCCAAGCCAGATTATTTGTTTTAATTTTACAATTATAGATTTGGCATGGAAGTTTTTTAATGCTTTTTTTTTTTTAATTTATTTTTGAGAGAGAGAGGCAGTGTGAGCAGGGGAGGGTCAGAGAGAGAGGGAGATACAGAATCTGAAGCAGGCTCCAGGCTCTGAGCTGTCAGCACAGAGCCCGGTGCGGGGCTCGAACCCATGAACTGTAAGATCATGACCTGAGCTGAAGTTGGACGCTTAAACGACTGAGCCACCCAGGTGCCCCTGGCATGGAAGTTTTGAAGAAGGAGACACTGAGACAGTGATCTGAGACTTTGCAACCTGAGAAAGAATCACCCTGAGAGAAGGAGCTGCAAGATTGTAAAGGCAAGAGTTGATGGAGGTGGAAGGAATGTTAGACATGGTACCAGAAGACACAGGTTAATGTTTGTTCCCTGCTGACTCCAAACCTAAAACTGAGAATTTTAATACCACATTTTCAGTTCTTATGTGGTTCATATGAAATAATGTTATGTGAATGTACTTTGTAAAATATAAATTTAGTGAAACAAACGGTAGGCATTTTGGTCACAACTGAATTATTGATCTTAAGAATTGAGATCTCAAAGCCTTGATGAAAGTTTAAAAATTTTTTAATGCATAGTAATGGTTCTAGGTTTGATTCAAAGAGTCAAGAGAAATCCCTGGAGCAATTAAGCATAGCTCGGAATGGGGACTGACAAATTTGTGAGGATGGGAGAAGGTGCCACGACTTCTCTCTTCTATCGGGAGACTGCAGATTTCACCAACTTTGAGTGGCTGGAGCTTCAAGCTTCGGTAGTGATCTCTAAGGCCCACTAGAGGGAGCTCATGCACTTCGTAGGCATTGCCCTTCGCTTTCCAGTATCCCATTCAAAATAGGCAGTAGTTTGGAAGGTGAGGTGTGATGCAGAAAATGAATCATGAGAAATTAACTCCTTCAAGAAAAAAATTGGGGGAGAGTGCAAACTTAAGTTCTTCAGTGTGTTTGAAAGTTCTGGAGAAACTTCTGGCCAGCATCCCTTTTAACCGGCTCCTTAAAGGGAAAAGAGCTTCTGCTATCATTTTAGATTAATCTTTCCGGCTTAACATTCATTCCAAATATTCTCTCCCTGGAAAAGAACATTGAGAGATGATGATCCAGTAGAAATGATGCCCAACTCCACTTAGCCCAGGCATCTTTGCAAGGCAACCAGGAATATCATAATTTTGGCACCAGTAATCACAGCCTGTTTCTGTTAAACATATAGAAAGCAAGAAGTATAAGCACACAAATTTTAAAAACGTGATGATTGCCTGTAATACTTTTGTAAAGATATATGGAGGGGTGTGTGTATGTGGGGTGTGTGTGTGTGTGTGTGTGTGTGTGTGTGATAGAGCATGAGGATGGGTAGAAGGCAGCAGACAACAATGGTAGCAAAGTCCTCAGTTTTGATCTTTTTCATTTTATAATATGGCCCACTTCTAAGAGTTCCAAAACATGATCAAAGGAAAGATGTCTAAAAAGCACTACTCTTTCTGCTTGTGAAGCTACACAGACAATGAAAGATATGAGTTTCTGGCTCTCAGCACCTTATTATAAATATTTTATTACAATAGAAAGTAGGCACAATTATAAATTCAGTCAATGTATTATAAGCATTAATCATGTTATGGGATGCTAATTTTCCAAAAGAACTTTGTGTAAGTTGAATTGTGATAAAATGGTTTTTATCCTTAAATCTTACAATAAAATAGAAAATGTATTTCACTGTACACATTTTTGGTCCAGTGTGTAATAAAATTACTCAGGCAGTAAATTCTTTAAAAACAAACAGTTAAAGGAAAATAATGATTGTTTTGACCAATTATTAGCAAGAAGACATTTTACTATCCATTAATAGATCAGTAATGAAACAAACTATGAAATGCCAATTCATAGGGTTGAAGTTTAAAATGAATGAGAGGCAACAAAGTCAAGTTGTTACCAGCAGAGGTCAACTGACTGCTTCCCGAGGGGTCTATGCAGGAGGTGTTCACCGTCTGGATTGAATAACTCTTTCAAAGTGAATCCATCTTGCAGTGATTGATCTATGAATTAAAGAGACAATGAGAAATGTACCTTGCATTTTCAAGTCAACATGATCAGAGAGTTGTTTTCTAATAGGAGAAACTTCAAGGGAAGTTACATTTAATCAAAAGATTGATTTACATGAAATGAGAATAAAAGGGCTGACTTGGACAGTTTGAGGGTTTTTTTTTCAGGTAAGCCATTTATCATTCCATGCTGCAGGGATAGTTTTTCCAATGGGATAGAAATATTAAGAACAGACAGTAAGCAGATAGTAAATTAAATGTTTTGAGGGGTGCCTGGGTGGCTCAGTCGGTTAAGTGTCCGACTTCGGCTCAGGTCATGATCTCACAGTTTGTGGGTTCGAGCCCCACGTTGACTCTGTGCTGACAGCTAGTTCAGAGCCTGGAGCCTGCTTCGGATTCTGTGTTTCCTTCTCTCTCTGACCCTCCTCTGTTCACGCTCTCTCTCAGAAATAAATAAAACATTAAAAATTTTTTTTTAATGTTTTGATAAGCGTGCTATGGGGTCACATTAGAAGAAGGTATTTCATCCTGCCAGGGGAAGAGGGAAGGATAAAGGACGACTTTAGAAGGAAACAATGTGAGCTAAGCTCTTGATTATCCAGAGACTTGCATGGTTAATAGTTACCTGTCTTCAAGGATGTCTCAAACCTAATTGGCAACAACTTTTTATCTTCCGTGTGATTTAGGATGTGAACAGTTATTTAGCAGGTCAGGGCTGGGTCAGCCTATTTGGAATGAGTGGGGTCTTTGTTGGAACATTGTTCAGTAATTCACCTCAGTGGCAATTGGTGAAGCATGGCCTCCTGAAAATTGGATGCGGCTCATATTCAGCTTGAGTTTTTGGCTTTTGTTGATGTAGTAGTGAGCTTACTGAACAGTCAGTATGATATTTTCCATTGTTTAGCTCAGTGTTGACAGGCATTACTAGTTTGGTTAACAGTTTACAAAGGGAACTCATTCATCAGGAGATTGAAGCGTATTAAGGAACAGAAGATTGATAATTTAAAATGGAATTTTGGTTTGCAAAAGACACTTTTCTGCAAGGACAATATAAAGCATATATGACCAAAATGAAATCATCAATATATTTGTCTGCAGATAGGCCCCAACAAAGACATCATCATCATCATCTATTCAGTTACTCAAGCCAAAATCCTAGGAGCTAGTTATTCATGATTCTTCTCCTTCCTGTATAACCTACACCTAATCTCTCAGAAAATCCTGTTTGTTGTACCTTTAAGAAATATTCTCAGTCCTGCCACTGCTTATGATCTCTGTTGCTAAAATTCTAGGCCAAGCTACCGTCAATTCTCACTTCAATCTTTGCGACTAGTTGATATCTTTTTCTTCCATCTCCCTGTTTGAATCTAGCTTCTATATGCTCATCAGAATGTAAATTTTTAAATGTAGACTGGAGCATGTTATCTCAATCCACTTGGGACAAAATTCAATCCTTGCCATAGCCTGAAAGACCTTACCCAGAAATGGGTCTTCACTTGCCACCATTCACAGTAGCCATGTTAATCTTTCTGACTTGAGAAGCTTGTCTGGTCTTCATTTCAGAGTCTCCGCGGCAGCTAGTCCCTGTGCTTGGAAAGTTTCATCCCGGATCTCTGTCTGGCTGCCTTTTTTCTCAACATTTTGCTCACACTGTATTTCTAAGGTTGGTCTTTTCGGCCATCCTGGCTGAATTAGGCTCTTTCTTCTCTTCCCCAGTAAATCTAGCACATAACCATTTTTCACCTTCTTAATCGCATTTATTAGTATTTATAGCTGGGCAAAGTTTTCTACTTTTAAAGACTTCTGTGATTGTATTGGATTCTTTATCTTAGTCACATCTGCAAAGTCCCTTTTGCCCTTTAAGCGAACATATTTACAGGTTCCAGATTTTTAGGAGGTAAACATCATGGATGTGTGTGTGGGGTTCCTTATTCTTCCTATCACATCCCTTTGGAGACGGGGGTCTGATCTGCCACCCCAAGTAGCTGAGCAATGTATTTGTTCCATGGAAAGAAGCCTGTTAAATATATTTTCTTCATCTGATTATATTTTTGTAAAATTTATATTTAAGACTTTATCTTTGTAACAAAGTATAATAAAGATTAAGAAAATACACAAAATATAAAAGAAAATCTCAATGAATTATTAGAAAATATTTCTAATACCACTCAAATCAGAGCATTTCCATCATCCAGAAACCCCTTTATAATCTCTCCAATCACAAATACCTTCCTTTTCCCAAAGTCACCCTATGTTACCAAAGGCTAAGTTTTGTTAGCTTATGAAACTTATATAATTGGAATCCTAGAATATACTGTATTTGCTTCTGTCTTCTTTAACTTAACATTATGTGTGTAAGGTTTATCAATATTGTTGCATGTAGATGTAGTTCATTTATTTTCATTGCCAAAGAGTATTCCACCATATGAATATACCCCGCAAAAACCAGGAGTTAGTAGACTTCTGTAAATGGCAAGATAGTATTTTAGGCTCTGTGGACCATATGATTTTTGTTGAAACTATTCAACTCTGACGTTGCATCATGAAAGCAGCCATAGAAAATTTGTAGATGAAAAGATGTGGTGGTGTTGCAATAATTTACAAATAAGGTAATAAGCTGGATTTGACCTTGTGGACCATCCTTGAATATTTGGATTGTTTCCAGTTTGGTGCTATCATGAGTAAAGCTGTGTAATTTCTTGTACATGGATTTTGGTGTTTATATGTATATGATTCTGTTAGATACCCAGAAAGGAATACATTACTTTGTTCAGTTTTAGTAGTTGCTGCGCATTTCCCCAAAGTGATTATTACAGTGTAGATGCTCCATATTTTGTCGACACTTGGAATTTTCAGTTTTTGAGATTTTAGCCATTGTAGTGGGTGCTTGTTGATATTTGGCTATTGTAAGCCTTTTCTGATGTGTCAGCTGGGAAAATCAATGGGCAAATTCTATCATTTGAATATAGAAATTACACTGGTTAGTTTTATTTTTATGAAAAATGTTATCTGAAATAAAATATAAATTTGTTACAGTTAGAAAAATGAGAATTTGGCTTGGCATTGAGAAGAATGGAGTTTTAAATTATTACTTAAAAAAATTTTAATGTTTATTTTTGAATGAGAGAGAGACAGAGCTTGAGTAGGGAAGGGGCAGAGAGAGAGGGAGACACAGAATCAGAAGCAGGCTCCAGGCTCTGAGCTGTCAGTGCAGAGCCTGATGTGGGGCTCGAACTCATGAGCCGTGAGTTCATGACCTGAGCTGAAGTCGGGCACCCAACTGACTGAGCCACCCAGGTGCCCCTGGAGTTTTAAATTAAACAGAAGAATGAAGAGCCTTTAAATTGTTTTTATCTGAAAAATTTTTAGGCTTTCAGTGTGGCTTTGGGTAGAACAGAGTTCTATGCTTAGAATTAGTTCTAGATTGGGGCGCCTGGGTGGCTCAGTCGGTTAAGCATCCGACTTCGGCTCAAGTCATGATCTCACGGTCATGATCTTAAGGTCATGATCTCACGGTTCATGGATTCGAGCCCTGTGTCCGGCTCTCTGCTGACAGCTAGCTCAGAGCCCGGAGACTGTTTCGGATTCTGTGTCTCTCTCTCTGACCCTCCCCTGCTCATGCTGTCTCTCTCTCAGAAATAAAACATTAAAAATAATTTAAAATAAGAATTAGTTCTAGATTTATGATAGCTAGTATCAAATAAATTATAATGGTTTTGAAGGGAAGCAGAATATGTGACCCCAGAATATGCCACTTTAACATATGGATTTTGAGCAAAAGGAAGTCAAGGCCTAGTAGACTCAAGAAAACTTTTACCTCTCCCTTAACTACCTAGAATAATTTATTTTAGGGGGTCTGGCTTAGAGAGAGTTATTTCCAGAGATAATTTTATGTAAATGACCCATCTATATGGCAGAGCAAATATCTAATTACCAAACAGCTGCTCTTCTTACTGTTCTGTGAATACCCTCCTCCCCTTTGAAGCCCCAGGCCCCTTTCCCACTTCTTAGCTCAAAATGACATTTAAGCCTCAACTTCTTGAATTGCCCTTGGATTTCATATTTTTATGGGGTTCCTATATATATGAAATTAACCTTGTTTTTCTTCTGTTAATCTGTTTTATGTCCATTTAATTATCAGACAAGCTGAAGAGCCTAAACGTGTAGAAAAAACTTTTTTCCCTACACTTACTTACAAGCTATGTGAGCTTGAATAAGTTCCTTTTTAAAAATTTTTTTAATGTTAATATATTTTTGAGACACAGACAGAATGTGAGTTGGGCAGAGAGAGAAAGAGACACGGAATCTGAAACAGCCTTTAGTCTCTGAGCTGTCAGCACAGAGCCTGATGTGGGGCTTAAACCCATGAATCATGAGATTATGACCTGAGCTGAAGTTGGTCACTTAAATGACTGAGCCACCCAGGTGCCCCTTGAATAAGTTCCTTTAAAAGCATTGTTATAAAGAAGAATTAATATATTTGCCCTATTGATTCCACATGAATTTTGTGAATACCAAATGTGATTATATTAGTGATAATTTAAAATATTCAGAGAACACTAAACTTCATTAAGTTGATTTATTTACTCAGCAAACCAAATTTTAACTATTAAGAATCTCCCAAGTTTCACAAGTTCACATGCATCTGTTAAAATAGTTGAAGAAATTATTTTTAAAAATGTTTATTGTGAGAGAGAGAAAGTGTGTGTGTGCTCAAGTGGGAGAGAGGCAGAGAGAAAGAGAATCCCAACGAGGCTCCACCCTCCCAGGGCAGGGCCCCATGTGGGGCTTGATCTCATGAACCATGAGACCCTTACCTGAGCTGAAATCAAGAGTCAGATGCTTAACTGACTGAGACACCCAGGTGCCTGGAAGGAAGTCTTTAAATCAAAACCCTCTGAAGATAACGAAAGGTAAATTGCAATTAAGGGAAGTGTGATATTGTGAAAAATAAAAAAGATATATTTGATCTTCCTCCTCTTCTCTGTCACAGAGCTTCTAAAACCCTTGGCATTTCCTAAATGCTAATAGTAATAAAGTTGTCTTTTGTTAGTTAATGCGGTGATTTTGGATCTCCACCTACGGATGGGGGCTAGTTGTCAGGAGAACCAACCCTGTGATGAGAGGGTTGAAACTTTGTCTCACCCCCTCTCCCCCCGCCCCTGCAACCCCCCTCCAGGCAGGGGCAAGAGGCTGGAGGTTGAATCAATCACCAATGACCAATGAGTTAATCCATCATATCTTTGTAATGAATCTTCCATAAAAAAACCAAAAGGAGAGGATTTGGAAAGCTTCTGGGTTGGCGAACATGTGGGGATCTGGGGAGAGTGGCATACGTAGAGAGAGCATGGGAAATGCCAAAGCCCTTTCCCCATCTTGTTCTATGCATCGATTTTATCTGACTGTTACTGAATTATAACCTTTTATAATATTAATAAATTGGTTTCCTGATTTCTGTGAGCTGCCCTAGCAAAGTAATCAAACCCAAGAAGGTGGTCATGGGTACCTCTGATGTATAGCGAGTCAGTCAGAAGCAGAGACACCAGCCTGGGCTTGTGAATGGCACCTAAAATCCCTGTAAGGAGTTACTGGAACCCCCAAGCTTTAGCTGGTGGGTCAGAAGCAGAAGTGATAACCTGGGTTTGTGATTGGATCTGAAGTGCTGCGTAGAGTCAGTCCTGAAGGACTGAGCCTTAATTTGATTTGATGCTGTCTCTGCAAGGATACTGTCAGAATTGGGTTGAATTATAGGACACCCTGCAGGTGTTCAGAGAATTGCTTGTTGTTGGTGTAAGAGCTCCCTCCTCCCTGCAACACACACACACACACACACACACACACACACACACACACACACTGAAATTGTTCTCAGAACATTAAAAGAGAAAAAGCCATACTGACTAACAGGAACCGCATATAATGGCACAGCTATCCGATACATAGATACATTATCCTACTATGAAGTGGGGTAGTGGAATTTGGCATTTTTCTACTTCTTTTTCACAAAGGCAGTGAAAAAGTTGGTAGGGAAGTTTAGGGATTGAGACTAAAGGAGTGCTTTTCTTTTGATTTGGGTTCATCTTCTCCCACATGCTAAGAATTCTTTCCTGTTTTCTAATTTCACGGGAATGTGATGCCTCCTTGCTTCATTGGATCATAATGCTTTTTGCAGATTATTCTTAGATCTGCTAATGTTATTTTCCAAAGTTCAAATCTTTATCATTTAGTTTTGATGAAGGCATAGTTTTTCCATTAAGTTCTACATAATGACTGACTATGCTTTCTAACAAGAAATGACATTCTTTATCCTTATTTTCTTGTTTATGTTGGCTGACCCATTTCAGTAACTGGAAAGTCCACATATCTTACTCCTTTCAGCAAGAATAATAACTTTTTATTTAAGAACCAACCTGATAATTTATTTATCTCCCCTGGGGAAAAAATTAGATGTCATAATACTTTCTGTAAAAAATTATTAAACATTTCTCAGCTTAGAGTATATTTGTTTTTGACCATGTAATCCCCAACATTGCCTAATCTTCAAAAACTGTCTGTAAAATGCAAAGTGGTATACAAATATTAATTTAAAATATTATTTATCTTACTGGACCTTGAAGGATACATTCATTTTTCTCTTGATCCTTGCAATTCTTTGATCCACCTGCAACACCAAGAAAAAAAGCTATGGTGATGGATCCTAGACAAACAGGAAGAAACATTTTCTTGTCTATTTCTGTTATCTCCAGATTTTGCAAAATGAGTACCATAAAATAAACTCATCTTCCAAAATTTCTTTTTTCTAAATGGCTTTATTGAGGTATCACTGATATATTTTAAAAATGGACATTTTATGCATACAATTTGATGAGTTTGGAGATATGTTACACACCTGTAAAAGTGCCACCGCCACCTTGCTTTCCTTGTATCTACTAATTCTATGTGTCCTTGGAGCACAGAAAAGTCTGAGTTGTGAGGTTTTTTATCTTGTTCTTTCTTTTTAGCTTGTTTTCCGTGAAGCGTTCCAAGTTTGTACAGTCAGGCTATAGGCTCCCAGAGCTCTGGACATGAAGTCTAACTTGGTCTCAATGGATAAAATTTTCTTTTCCCCCTTCTAACCTTTTCTACCCCTAGTATCTAATTTCCTTCCTTATAATTTACACTCTGATTATGCTCTAATTAGTTTCATTTTTAAGAGTCTAACATGGAGATCATCAAAGTTACAAGTCTCCACTGCACATCTTGACGTCTCACTGACACTTGCACTACAGCATATGGTGTTTGGGTGATTTGAGTTGATGTGGGTGTGAGCAAAGTAGTGGAGGCGGGGTACAGAGTCACATTTTCTTGGCATTTGACATACTGCTTTAAGGAAAATATTAGTTACATTTTCTGTGCCCAGTAGATGATCGTAAATGTAATAGCATCTCTAGGTATAGCAATTTAAATGAATTACTGTGTAAATGTTTCTGAAACTTAAGTTAAAATATGTGTGACACCAATATAACAGAGTACAATATAATTGATGGAGAGTCACCATGTTTTGGCATATTTATTACAAAGATAACTGTGATTTAATCAGGTTCATTATCTGCAGATATAGATACAGTATTTATAGTTATCCCTTTTCTATAATCTTTGCAAAAAACTCAAGTTCTTTCTTCAAGCTTAAAGTTTGGATATTTTGACAACTACAATTTAAACAAATTTAGTGAATGAACTGCATGTTTATTTAGTTTGAGATATGCTTTGTTTTGTGGAAGAAGAGAAGAATGGGAAGCCTTTATATTGCTCACTTAAAAAAATTAGCTTAGACTAGTGAAAACTCTAAATGCTAAGATGCTTTTAATTTAGGTATTCATAAATACTTTTCAATAGGTCTACATGGTAAGTATTTCCCTGAACTCTATAGCCTTAGGCGACCAGATGGTAGAAGTATAGGAATCTGGAATTCAGAGGGACTCAGAGGTCACATAATTCAACATTTTAATTTTACCAAAGTGAAAACTAGGCCTCAGCGCTGTGGCTTCTATATTTTAAACAGCAGTTTCTTCCCTGATAAAATAAAAGAGCTTTTAGACAGACAAATTAGTCTGTGATGACTAGATGGAGACAACTGATTTGCTTATGACACTGTATTTAACATTCTAAACAAATGAAAGTAAAACCCAGGGGAAGAATTGTGATAGAAAATGCAGTAAGGCTTCTCTGTCACAAGTTGTAATGACATTGCTATACGTAGGGATTCCCAATTCCCAGTGCAAGAAGTGTCAGTTCTTAAGTAACTATCATTAGTTTTCAAACTGAGACCTAGAATCTTCAGGTGTATATTCTGTAGAGCAGTGTACACCACCATGAATAAATGCTTTTTCTTTCTTCTGTTTCCTTGTCTTACCTGTTTAAAAGCTAGATAATATCTTCTCTTCAGCATTTGTATGCTGTAAGCTTGCTTTTTAGCATCTTTTTTAAAATATGGCATTGTTTTCGTAAGAATATGTAAAAGAATTTTATTTATTTTTTTTAAGTTTATTTATTTATTTTGAGAGAAAGAGTGAACCGGGTATGGGAAGATAGAGAAAGAGAGAGAGAATCCCAAGCAGGCTCTGCTCTGTCAGCACAGAGTGTGGTGGGGGCTTGAACTCACGAACCCTAAGATCATGACCTGACCTGAAACCAAGAGTGGATGCTTAACTGACTGAGCCACCCATGAGGCAAAAAGGAAAATATAAGGACTTAGAAAAGATCTAGCAGATTGTTATCATTTGGAGAACGTAAAAAAGTGTAAGAGTCATTATTTGATTTTTGTTTTTCTTTTAATTCCTTTAAATTTCCAGTTATTTTTTGTTTTCCTAGTATTAGAAACAGTATATTTTCATTGTGAAGTTTCAAAAGTATAGGCCATATAATCAAATACATTTTCTCTAATTATAAAAAATTTTTTTAATGTTTTATTTATTCCTAGGAGAGAGAGAGAGAGAGACAGCGTGAGCAGGGGAGGGTCAGAGAGAGAGGGAGTCACAGACTGAAACAGGCTCCAGGCTCTGGGCTGGCAGTCAGCACAGAGCCTGACGCAGGGCTCGAACCCACGAACTGCGAGATCATGACCCAAGCGAAACGGACGCTTAACCGACTAAGCCACCCAGGCGCCCCCATTTTCTCTAATTATAAATATCAAGATAAAATATTATTTAATGATTTGTCTTGATTATGATGAAAACTTTGGCATGTAGTAATTTCATTCCTTTCTTCTCTATCCTCTCAATTTTTCTGTTAGCTGGGATGTAGGTCCTGGTTCGCAATTATTTTTTTTAAGATTAACTTTTATTTATTTATTTTTCATGTTTATTTATTTATTGAGAGAAAGAGAGAGAGAGAGAGAGAGATACAGAGACAGAGACAGAAAGAGAGAGAAAGAAGGAGAGAGAGAATCCCAAGCGGGCTCCGTGCTTTCAGTGGAGAGCCCGACAACGGGCTTGATTTCGTGAACTGTGAGATCATGACCTGAGCTGAAACCAAGAGTCAGACGCTTACCTGACTGAGCCACTCAGCTGGCCCTAAGACTAACTTTTAGATACTACTTTAATATTTACTTTGAAGTGAAGAATTTATTAATAATTATATTTTAATTATTATATGATTAACATTTATAAATACAAAGAGTATTGGATTGAATTATTTTATCACTGTCAATTCTTTTACTCTGAAATTTCCATAGTTGACCTCCTTATCCGGGTTCACCTCTTAGCCAGGGTATGTTTTTGAACAATTGCTCAGGAAGAGAATACAGGTGTCACACTTTCCTCCCTTCCTGTCTAAAAGAACTTTAGTTACTTTAGTTACTCTTGTACTTGCAAAACTAACTGATCGGACTTGGAATTCTTGTTTCAAAATCATTTCCTTCCCACACCATTGATTCCTGGTGGAGTACCATGGAGACAAGTCTGATTCCAAACAGATTCTTTTTTTTACTCTTTCAAGAAATATTTTCCTTTCTTTTCTTTGCTATAGTAATAGTAAGCCTCTTAAATAAAGATTTTAAAAGTTACAAGATTAAAAAAATGTTCTCAACATATGCATCTAGGATTTGACCTCTTACTTGGTAAGAACTGCCCGTACTTGGTAAAACCCCCCCTTTTTTTTAATCTGAAAAGCCATGTCTTCCTTCATTCCAGAACTTACTCCATTATTATTTAACTCCAATATTCTTTAATATTTCTGGATACCTTTATGCTCTTAATTCCAGTACATATAGATGTTCCCAAATCTCTTTTCTTTCATTGTGTTTATTTGCCCATTATTTTTAAATTTCTATTTACTATTTGAGTATAATTGACACACAAGAGTATATTAGTTTCAGGTGTACAACACAGTGATTCCACAAATGTATGGATTACCCTATGCTCACCACAGTGTAGCTCCCATCTGTCATCATACAATGCTATTACACTTGATCTCAGCCATAAGGCCGAGAAGTGATGCACAACACTATTACAAGATTATTGACCATATTCCTTATGCTATGCCTTTTATTCCCATGACATAATCATTCCATAACTGGAAGCCTGTATCTTCTATTATTTTTGAGTTCTGAAAAAATTTCTAGAGTTTGCCTTATAATTTTTAATTGCATTATCCACATTTTTGCATATGCTGCTTACTATCTCCATTATATTTGGTAATTTTATAAATGAGTTCGTTTCTATGCCATCTTCTTTGATCTCAGAAAACATTGTTTTTGTGACTGCTTACTTTGATATTAGAAGCTCGATGTCTTCTTGACTATTACTGAGAACATGAATCCAAATTTTCCTTGCATTTTTCTCTTGTTTTTTTTTTTCCCCTTGCATTTTTCTCGCCCCCCCCCCACTAAATGATATTCTTTTCTTTTGAAATACAGTTCTTCATATATTTTATTAGTTTTTTTCTCCTGTTGTTTTTCTATCTTGGGAGATGAAGATACCTACTATTCTACCCTCTTGTGGCCTCCTTGCTATGAACTTCCTGAAGGAAGCTTCATCCTATTGGCCTTAGTCTGATGTTTTCTTGTAGTCCAAGGTTATTGAATGAGATTCAGTTAAGTTTCCTCTACTTTCTTGCCATTGATCTCTATATCTTATTCTGTCTTGTTTGATCTGCATTGTATACACCAAAATTCCTTATATTTCTGACAGATGGATAAAATTCTAGTTTCCACAGCTAATAAAAGTTATTGCTTGTTTTTAAAATATTCTGTCACCATGTATTTATCTAAGGAGATTTAGCAAGATGCTTTTGTTATTTCAACATATTACCCAGAGGTACCCCCTGTATTCTGTAGTCCAGTTGCTCTTCACTTTTTACATCTGAGTAAGATAAACAGTCATCTAGCTTCTGGTTCTCTGACCTGTGAGCTTTCCACATACCATAATTCTTTTACTTTACTTTCCAGCCATGTAGAAGCACCTGCTATTCCCTCTACACAACCACACTATCATATCTCTGGTACATTTCTGAAAATGCATCCATCAATTTTTAGAACAAAAACTTTCTGTCTTCTCAGAAGATCTATTCTCCATTTAAAAATAATCTATTGTTTAGTTGTTATTGATATACAGACAGTGCCTTCCCACTAGGATATAAACATTTTTTATGGTTTTTAAAAATTTATTAGAGAGACAGAGAGTGAGGGAGGGGCAGAGGGAGAGGGAGAGAGAATCACAGGCTCTGATGTGGGGTTCAAACCCATAAACAGTGACCTGAGCCAAGACCAAGAGTTGGACGCTCAGCTGACTGAGCTACCCAGGCACCCCTAGGATATAAATATTTTAATTTTTTTAAATGTTTATTTTTGCTGAAAGGGAGACAGTGAGTGGGGGAGGGGCAGATAGAAAAGGAGACGCAGAATCCAAACCAGGCTCCATGCTTCCAGCTGTCAGCACAGAGTCCAACGTGGGGCTCACGAACATGAGATCATGATCCGAGCCAACGTTGGACACTTAACCAACTGAGCCACCCAGTCACCTCAGTATATAAACATTTTAAAGGCAGGTAGTAGGACTCCTTCAGTCCTGTATCCCTCACTCTTGGCAAAATACCTGGTTCACCGAAGGTGCTTATATGATTGAATGGAGGAAGCTCGTCATGAGGACTTTGTATGAGCAAAACTCATGTTTAACTGCTGAATATTCAATGGTGTACTTTGGTCATTAGGTCACATGGGAAAACACCTCAAAAAAATAAATCTAACTATTCCAACCAATTATTTATGTACTTTTTAATGGACCAATTCTGGAGATGTAAAGTCTTACAGCTTCCTATCTCTCTGATATCTTTCAGAAGCCTTAGAACTCTTATAGTACAAATTCATGTTATAATTCATATGGAATTTTAGTTTTAATGAGTAATAATTTTGAATATACATATGCATGTATCTGTATGTAATGAAATTAAATCCCTAATACAATATTTTATATTGGAGTGGCATATTGGGCTAAGAAATCTGGTTGACTTTTTATTCAAATCCCACATTCAGTGTTTATTGATTGCATGACAATCAGCAATGATTGAACCTCCCTGATCATTGTTTCATTTAGTTTTTAAATTTGTTTATAATTTTTTCAATGTTTATTTGTTTTTGAGAGAGAGTGAGAGACAAAGCATGAATGGGGGAGGGGCAGAGAGACAGACACAGAATCTGAAGCAGGCTCCAGGCTCCAAGCTGTCAGCACAGAACCCCACGTGGGGGTTGAACCCACAAACCATGAGATCACAACCTGAGCTGAAGTTGGATGCTTAATAGACTGAACCAGGCAGGTGCCCCTGGTTTTTAAATTTGTAAATGAGAATAATCATGACTGATATTTGGGAACTCTTTGAAGTTTCCCATCTCTTTAAACTTATGTAAACATATATGAAAAGTGTAGTTCTTCATTTTAATTTTGTGAGGAATTTATACTTGAAAATAAATTAGAAAGATAATTCAGGCAAATCTTAAATTTGACCTATGCTTTTATGACCAGTGGGAAAAACAATCAACACATAATCTACTTATGATATGTATATATAGCATTCAAAGTTTATTAGTCACTAAATATTTGTTGGTGAAGTTTCAATGGCCTGTCCACTTGGTGCATCTTTTGATACTAATAATGGAAATAACAGCTACCCTGTGTCATAACTTTACAGCTTGCAAAGCTCTTTCACACACATTTAATCCTTTGATGCCAGCTGGTAATGAAATGTTTTCTAATTATTATGCATCATTGGACAGGGTGAGCCTGAAGGCCAAAAGCAGTTAACAGGTATTAATTATAGCCATTTACTTTCCCCTGAACTTTAATTGACATTCTCACAGGTTAAAATCCTTAAATATTCTATACATTTACTTCCTTTGGTCTCTCCTCTATTCCTTTGTCTTTTGAACATGTCATGTGCTGCCCAATTTATAAAAATTTTGTCCGATTTTGTGGCTCAATCTAGAGTGTTTCCTACTACAAATGATTAAAACAGGTCGCCATGATTTCCTTGTTTTCTATAGAGCATATAATAATTTGTGCTGGAAACAGAATAAATAAATTACAAAAATGGTCATTGAATATTGAAACTGAAAACAGTCAAGAAAGACTATTTTTACATAGTGCAGTCACACAGATATAATATGGTTGGCTAATATATACTGATTTGGAAATCATAGAATATATGGATCCTTGTGATTTGGGAACCTATTAAAAAAGTGAACACCAAGGAGCTTTGCAGGGCTCTCTGAGGCCATTGAGTTCAGTGGCTCTGAGCCTTCGTCATCTACAGACCTAATTATACTGTTGAAGAAAGTGAGTCTCATCATCATGAGAACAAAAACCCTTTTTTCTCCAAGAAGATGATTGATATTTATAGTTAATCCTTAAACATATATCCTTATGTATATTATATAATACTTAAATATATAGTCTTATATACATAATTCTTATATAAAATATATATAATTAAATATACTTTTAAAATACATAGTAAATTATAATGACATGAAGTTGAAGAACAGAGGTATTGGGGATCAGTTTTATTCTATGATTTAAGACACAAATTGACAAAAATGGGGTATCCCATTTGTAGTTGAACACTAGAACAAGAATGCTCTGTAGAAATTTCTTCATACTTAGGAATAAGCCAAAAAGACAATTGGGGAACCTGAGTGGCTCAGTCAGTTGAGCGTCTGACTCTTGTTTTCAGCTCAGGTCATGATCTCACCATTAATGAGATGGAGCCCTGCATTATCTGCACTATCAATGCAGAAGCCTGCTTGGGATTCTCTCTCTCCCTTTCTCTCTGTCTCTTCCCCACTCATGCCATTCCTCTCTCTCTCTCTCTCTCAAATAAATAGATAAACTTAAAACCCAAGAAGACAATCAACATTAAATGTTATACATGACATTTGAGGATGAACTGAAACTAGGATGATGTAGAGAACAAATTCTTTACAAATGCCATGAAAACCCTACATACTTCCACATCTAATTGGTAGTATAGGTATATTCTGTTTTGATATTTACTTTTTCTTTAAAAAAATTTTTTTAATGTTTTATTTCTTTCTAGGAGAGAGAGAGAGAGAGAGAGAGANAGATCTTTGTAACTTAGAGTGAAAGGAAATACAACTCAAGCAGAAAAATGCTAAATTTCATTATTAAAAATACATTTACTTTTATTATTATAATTTTTAAAAAGAATTTTATTTATTTTTTAAAATATTTTTTTATTTATTTCTAGGAGAGAGAGAGAGACAGTGTGAGCAGGGGAGGGTCAGAGAGAGAGGGAGATACAGACTCTGAAATTGGCTTCAGGCTCTGAGCTGGCAGTCAGCACAGAGCCCGACGCGGGGCTCGAACCCACGAACCGTGAGATCATGACCTAAGTGAAAGTCGGACGCTTAACCGACTAAGCCACCCAGGCGCCCCTAAAAAATTTTTTTTAAATGTCTTTATTTTATTTTGAGAGGCTGAGACAGAGAGCGAGCAGGGAAGGGGCAGAGAGAGAAGGAGACACAAAATCTGAAGTAGGCTCCAGACTCTGAGCTGTCAACACAGAGCCCGACATGGGGCACAGGGCTTGAACCCACGGACTGTTAGATCATGACCTGAGCTGAAGTTGGACACTCAACTGACTGAGCCACCCAGGCGCTGCTAATATTTACATTTTCTATTTCTTGTAGGACATTGCATATTTCTTGTAGGACATTGCATATTTGTCCCAAACCTTGACCTTTACCCTTTCTTCCCTGTATATAAGCACTTTGTATATGACTATGGTTCTTCCTATTAAAGAACGTATATCTCTAGCCCTTGACCTAAGTTCCTCCATGTGATGTACTTTGGTTAATAAAGGAGGAGTGGCAGTATGCCAGCTCTAGTGGAGGCCATCAGTAACTTGGCATGCTGCCTCAGACACATCCAGCCCACATCAGCTGACTTCCAGTAGGCGCACAGATGTATGAGCGAAACACACTAGACACACTGGTTATCTAGCTGTTTTCTGTCTGTCTCTGTCTCTCTATCTATCGGTCTAGCAATCATTTGCTGTATTGATTTATCCATTTCTTTATGTATCTATCTAATGTCATATTCTGTTGTGGGTTAAAGCTTGAAATATTTACGAGTCTAGATTTCCCATAGAGAAACAAGTGATATTACTCTCGTGCTGTTGTTTCATATTGTTATTCTTTCTTTTCACTTGACTAGATTGTAGCTTCTTGACAATGTGCACCATTGTTCACATTTTAGAAATACTCTCTAATACATAGTGATGCATATGACTACATAAATAATAGGTCCTTAATAAATATTGGTTTATCTACCATTTTGTATAAAACCAGAAGCATTGTTTAGAATTTGGAAAGGGTATATCGAGTCACTTTCTAATTGATTTACGGTTGATCGATTGATGCAATAATTTTCCCAGCCTTTTATTTAGCAGTCAGTGTACTAGGACTTGAGGATTCAGAAAATTCTAATGTCCTATTCGGGATGCTTGGGTGGCTCAGTTGGTTAAGCCTCTCACTTCAGCTCAGGTCATGGTCTCACAGTTCACGAGTTTGAATACAATGTCGAGCTCTGTGCTGATAGCTCAGAGCTTGAGGCCTGCTTCAGATTCTCTGTCTCCATTGCTCTCTGCCCTTCACCCACTCGTGCTCTATCTCTTCTTCAGAGATAAATTTTTAAAAAACATTAAAAAATTTTTAAATCCTAACCCTAACCTGTTGGAACTCCATCTAATAGGGGAGAGAGACCTATAAAGGAAAATAATATGTGCATTTCAGTCTAAATTATCATTGAATACTATTATCTGACCATTAAAAAAAATTACAAGTAACATATATTCTTGCAAAATAACCATTAACATTCCAGACTGATAGCTCTAAACTATATAGTCTGATTGCAGTGAAAGTTGTCCATATCTTTTCAAAATCCATTTGCCTCATTCCAAACTCAAAAGTGCAGCTTTAATCTAACTGAAAAAAAATCTTGCCACTTCTGCCTTCCACACACAAACCTGTTCTTGCCTCTGGCCCATTCACTGCAGCTTCCAATGACCAATGTTCAGTGAGTAGTGTTGAAATGAATTTTATCCCTTACAAGGAGCTCAAAAATCTAAATGCAAGAGAAATAATTCTGACAAACTCTGTGTAAGCTCGCACATATTTTCTAATTCCAGACATCTTATGAGCATTGTGGAGATCCTTAGAGCTACTACCCACAAACAAAAAGAGGATTTTATGGCTTCTGGTTAGAATTAAAGAAAAATCTTCCTGTTGAAGAGATTTTATAATGGAAGAGAAAGACATTCTCTGGTGTTTGTTCCCAGTTCTTATTTAGCAATTGAGTACTGATACTGAAATCATAGAAGAGCTTATTTTCAACTACTTTTAGTTCTGAAGACTTACAACAAAATAAAGAGATTACTCCATCTTTATTTTTTAAAAGAAAACTGTAAGACTACCTCCCTTTTAATGTGATTATATGACACTGGTGAATAAAGTATGTCTACAGAAAAGTGTCAAATGCATCAGCTAGCTGTAGATTAGATTATGTTGGGACATCTTGCCGAATATGAACGTGATGGTTTTCTCAGCCAAAATATAAAGTCTACAGTAATTATTTTTGTTATTCGTACTTCAAATTCACTTGGTCTCAAATATCCAAGAAACTGAAGCAAAATTAGAAATTTTATCCATGGAATGAGTGCTAAAATGATTTAAGGTCTAGTAAAAAGCTGTGGTAAAACTGAAAAGGGGATATTTCCATAGCTGTTTTTAAAGTTTTTATTTTCTTCCACACCAATGTTTTCTTTTTTATTTAAATAATTTGCTCTCTTGTTTTTTTTTTTGTTTTTTTTTTTTTTTTGGTTTATTTTTTTTGGCAGGTGTGGCATATTTATTTATTTATTTATTTATTTTTTTTACAAATAGTTTATTGTCAAATTAGTTTCCACATAACACCCAGTGCTCATCCCCACAAGTGCCCT
>NW_024083100.1:18844-35782 GCF_003009895.1 Hyaena hyaena | reverse complement strand
AATATTTACACTAGTTATATCTTCTTGTTGGATTGTGCCCTTTATTATTATATAGCCTCTTTGTTTGTCTCGTGCTACAGTCTTTGCTTTAAAGTTTATGTTTTCCGATATAGGTATTGCTCTTCATGGAGATTTTTTTTTAGTGTGGTAGACAAATCAGGAATGAAAATGGACTGATTACAACCAACCCCTCAGAATTACAAATAATTATCAGGGAATACTTTGAATAATTAAAACAGAATTAATACCCATTCTCCTCAAGCTATTCCAAAAAAATGAAATCGAAGGAAAACTTCCAGACTCATTTTATGAAGGCAGCATTACTTTTATTCCCAAGCCAGACAGAGATCCAGCAAAAAAAGATAACTATAGGTCAATATCCCTGATGAAAACAGATGCAAAAATCCTCAACAAGATACTTGCAAATCGAATTCAACAACACATGAAAAGAATTAATCACCAAGATGAAGTAGGATTCATTCCTGTTACAGTGCTGGTTCAACATTCACAAATCAATCAATGGGATACATCACATAAACAAAAGAAAGGATAAAAACCATATGAACCTGTCAATAGATACAGAAAAAGCATTTGACAAAATACAGCATCCCTTTTTAATAAAGACCCTCGAGAAAGACGGGATATAAGGAACTTACTTAAACATCATAAAAGCCATCTATGAGAAGCCCTCAGCTAACATCATCCTCCACAGGGAAAAATGTATAGCTTTCCCCTTGAGATCAGGAACTCGATAGGGATGTCCACTCTCACCACTGTTGTGTATCATAGTGTTGGAAGTCCTAGCATCGGCCATCAGACAACAAAAGGAAATCAAAGGCATCAGAACTGGCAAAGGGGAAGTCAAACTTTCACTCTTCGCAGACGACATGATACTCTACAATGAAAATTTGACAGACTCCACCAGAAGCCTACTAGAACTGATCCATGAATTCAGCCAAGTTGCAGGATACAGAATCAACGTGCAGAAATCAGTTGAATTTTGATACACCAACAATGAAGCAACAGAAAGAGAAATCAAGAAACTGATCCCATTCACAATTACACAAAAAACCATAAAATACTTAGGAATACACTTAACCATAGATATAAGAGATCTGTATGCTGAAAACTATAGAAAACTTATGAAGGAAATTGAAGAAGACACAAAGAAATGGAGAAACATTCCATGCTCTTGGATTGGAAGAATAAATACTGTTAAAATGTCATTACTACCCAACGCAATCTACACCTTCAATGCAATCCCAATCAAAATTACACCAGCATTCTTCTCAATACTAGAACAAACTATCCTAAAAGTTGTGTGGAACCACAAAAGACCCCGAATAGCCAAAGTAATATTGAGGAAGAAAACCAAAATGGCAGGCATCACCATCCCAGAGTTTAGCTTCTAGTATAAAGCTGTAATCATCAAGACAGTATGGTATTGGCACAAAAACAGACACAGAGACCAATGGAACAGAATAGAGAATTCATATTTGGACCCAAAAATTTACAGCCAACTAGTCTTTGACAAAGCAGGAAAGAATATCCAATGGAAAAAAGACAGCCTCTTTAACAGATGGTGTTGGGAGAACTGGACAGCACCATGCAGAAGAATGGAACTAGATCATTTTCTCACACCATACACAAAAATAAACTCAAAATGTTTAAAGGACGTGAATGTGAGACAGGAAACCATTAAAACCCTAGAGGAGAAAGCAGGGAACAACCTCCTTGACCTCCACCGCAGCAATTTCTTACATGACACATTTCCTAAGGCAAGGGAATCAAGTGAAAAAGTGAACTACTGGGACCTCATCAAGATACAAGCTTCTGCACGGCAAAGGAAACAATCCATAAAACTAATAGGCATCCGACAGAATGGGAAAAGATAGTTGCAAATGACATATCAGATTAATGGCTAATATCCAAAATCTATAAGGAACTCATCAAACTCCACACCTGAAAAATAAACAACCCAGTGAAGAAATGGGCAGAAGGTATGAACAGATACTTCTCCAAAGAGGACATCCAGATGGCCAACAGACACATGAAACGATGCTCAGCATCCCTCCTCATCAGGAAAATACACATCAAAACCACACTGAGATACCACCTCATGGCAGTCAGAGTGGCTAAAATGAGCAAATCAGAGGACTCTAGATGCTGGCGAGGATGTGGAGAAACGGGCACCCTCCTACACTGTTGGTGGGAATGTAAACTGGTGCAGCCCCTCTGGAAAACAGTGTGGAGATTCCTCAAAAAATTAACAATAGAACTCCCCGATGATCCAGCAATACCACTGCTAGCAATTGACCCAAGGGATATAGGAGTGCTGAAGCACAGGGGCACACGTACTCCAATGTTCATAGCAGCACTCTCAACAATAGCCAAAACATGGAAAGAGCCTAAGTGTCCATCAACTGACGACTGGATCAAGAAGATGTGGTTTATCTATACAATGGAATACTACTTGACAATGAGAAAGAATGAAATCTGGCCATGTGTAGCAACGTGGAAGGAACTTGAGGGTGTTATGCTGAGCGACATAAGTCAGGCAAAGGATAGATACCAAATGTTTGCACGTACAGGAGGATTAGGAGGAACTTAACGGCGGACCTTCGGGAGAAGAAGGGGAAAAATAGTAGGGGAGAGGGAGGGAGGCAGACAATGAGAGATTCTTGAATACTGAGAACAAACTGAGGGCAAATGGGGGCGAGAGGGAAAGGAGTGTGTTGGGCATGGAGGAGGGCACTTGTGGGGATGAGCACTGAGTGTTATATGGAAACCAACTTGACAATAAACTATTTAAAAAATTTTTTAAAAGAAAAATTGCTTAACTGCCAACATGAAAGTCCATACAATAGGCTATTTCTCTTCTTTGTCACAATCATGAGTTTCAGATTTTAAAATAACATCGCCTCTAATTTCTTCTTAAAGATTTTAACTATAAGATAATGCAGTGACACAGCACTGAATTTCCTTCTTTTTTATCAACTAGCAATTCAGAAGAGACCTGTGGTTCAAAGTACCAACTCTAGTGTCAGACATATCTGCACTTGAATCCCATTTCAATTCTGTTCCCTTGTGACATTTCCGTGTATCTTCCAACCAGAGTTTCCTCATCACTGAAATGGCAGGTAAAGTATAATATAGTAGCAGATTTAAAATTTACATTTGAGGCACCAGAAAAAGTTTTATTGCATACGAAAAGTAAAAGCATATATTAGTGCATCAAGGAAATTAATCTGTTGCAGAGTAAATAGGTGAAAATGATGGTAAAAGTAATAATCATAAGGTATGACAGGTAAAGGGCCTTAGGTTGGTGGGGTGTTGGTGGGGTGTTCCTGAGGAGGATCCACCCTAGCTGCACCTGAAGCAATACTCAAAGTGTAAGTGAAGAATATCTGGTTAAGTAAGAAAAAGTTGTGAGCATGTAGATCAAGAGAACGAAACACATCTTAGGAAAAAAAATGAAAACATTACTCTTCGACACATTAGACGTATCCAGAAAAATCATTACATGTGAATTTACAGCAAATCAAATGACAATAACAGCCACAGATTATATGAATATCATTAAGAATATTTTAGGCAGCAAGTAACAAACAATTCACTCAAAATGGCTTAAACTATGATGAAAGTATTATCTTCAATAATGAGAAGTCCACAGATTGAGAAGAATTCAGATTTGTTTGCCACAGTGGCTCAATGAAATCATAAAGTACCAGATTTCTTAAATCTTTCTCCTCTGCTCTCCACTATGTCCACCTAATTACAAGAATAATATTTAATGTCCATCAGAGGATGAAGACAAGTTTTCAATGGTTATCTTTATTTAATTAAACTTATTATTTTGAGATAAATGTAAATGTGGTTGTGTGAGAGAATACAGAAAGATCCTGTATGCTCTTTGTCCGGTTTCTATCAATGGTAACATCCTGCAAAACTATAGTACAATATCACAACAGGATATTGACATTGTTGTAATCTAATGATCTTGTATGGATTTTCCCAGTTTTACCTTGATTCCTCTGTGTGTGTGTGTGTGTGTGTATGTGTGTGTGTACATTTGGTTCTTTTAGATTTTGTCACATTAGATTTCGATTTTATAAGTCTAGGTGTCTACCACCAGTCAAGATACAGACTATTTCTATTACCACAAGGATTCCACACAGAATGTAGAATAAATAAAATATAGAATTTCTTTTTTTTTTTTTTTTGGTTTAAATATGTATACTTTAATTCTTTTTTTTTTTTTTACAAATAGTTTATTGTCAAATTAGTTTCTACATAACACTCAGTGCTCATCCCCAAAGTGCCCTCCTTCATGCCCATCCCCCCCTCCCCCCCACATCCATCAGTTCTCAGTTTTTGTCAGCATTCAAGAGTCTCTCATGGTTTGCCTCTCTCCCTTTCCCCCACCATTTCCGCCCTTCTTCTCCCCCTTGTTCCTCCGTCAAGTTCCTCCTAATCCTCCTATACGTGCAAACATATGGACCTTGAGGGTGTTATGCTGAGCGAAATAAGTCAGGCAGAGAAGGACAAATATAGAATTTCTTTTATAATCACACTGATTTACCTATCCTCCACTCTACCCATAACCCATGGCAACCACTAATCTGTTTTCAATTTCTATAACTTTGCCATTTCAACTTTTATAACTTCAAGAAGATTATATAAATGAAAACATATATGAACTTTTGAGACTGGATTTTATTTTTATTGCTCACAAAGCTCTTAGATAAACACAAGTGGCATATATATAAATAGTTCATTTCTTTAAAAAATATATTTATTTAAATTCAACTTAGTTAACATACTGTGTAGTATTTGTTTCAGGAGTAGAACTGGTGATTCATCACTTACATACAACACCCAGTGTTTATACTAACAAGTATCTTCTCCAGTCCCCATCAGCCATTTAGCCCATCCCCCCACCACCACTCCTCCAGCACACTTCAGTTTGTTCTCTATATTTAAGAATCTCTTACGGTTTCCCTCCCTCTCTGTTTTTATTTTATTTTTCCTTCCCTTCCCCTAAGTTCATCTGTTTGGCTTCTTAAATTCCAAATATGATTGAAATCGTGTATTTGTCTTTCTCTGACTGACTTATTTCGCTTAGCATAATGCACTCTACTTCCATCCTCACTGATACAAATAGGAAGATTTCATTCTTTTTGATCGCCAAGTGATATTCCATTATGTATACATCTTCTTTACCCATTCATCAGTCGACAGACATGTGGGCTCTTTACATAATTTGGCTATTGTTGAGATTGATGCTATAAACATTGGGTGCCTGTGCTCCTTTGAGTCAGCATTACCTAGTAGTGCAATTTGTGAGTCATAGGGTAGTTCTATCTTTTAACTTTTTGGGGAACCTCCATACTGTTTTCCAGAGTGGCTGCACCAGTTTGTATCCCCACCAACAGTGCAAAATTATTCCCCTTTCTCTGCATTCTCGCCATCTGTTGTTTCCTAAATTATTCATTTTAGCCATTCTGACAAGTGTGAGGTGGTATCTCACTGGGGTTTTGATTTGTATTTCTCTGATGATGAATGATATTGAGCATCTTTTCATGTGTCTGTGAGCCATCTGGTTGTTTTCTTTGGAAAAATGTGTGTTCATGTCTTCTTCCCATTTTATCACTGGATTTTTTCTTCACTAGATTATTTATTTGTTGGGTGTTGAGTTTGACTGGATTTATTCACTGAATTATTCGGTTTTTGGGTGCTGAGTTTGAAATGCTGGAACTGATACATGAAATCAGCAGTTTCAGGATATAAAATCAATGTAAAGAAAACAGTTACATTTCTATACAAAAATAATGAAGCAGCAGAAAGAGAAATCAGGGAATATATTCCATTTGCAGCTGCATCAAAAACCATAAGATACCTAGGAATAAACCTAACCAAGAAGGTAAAAGATGTATACGCTGAAAACTATAGAAATTTTATGAAAGAAATTGAAGAAGCCACAAAGAAATGGAAAAACATTCCATGCTTGTGGATTGGAAGAACAAATATTGTTAAAATATTTATACTCCCCGAAGCAATCTACACATTCATTGCAATCCCTATCAAAATAAAAACAGCATCCTTCACAAAGCTAGATCAAACAATTTGAAAATTTGTATGCAACCACAAAAGACCCCGAATAGCTAAAGGAATGTTGAAAAAGAAAACCAAAGCTGGAGGCATCACAATTCCAGGCTTCAAGCTGTATTATGAAGCTGTAATTAGAAAGACAGTATGGTACTAGAACAAAAACAGACACACAGACCAATTGAACAGAATAGAAAGACCAGAAATGGACCCACAAATGTGTGGCCAACTAATCTTTGATATAGCAGGAAAGAATACCCAATGGAAAAAAGACAGTCTAGCAAATGGTGCTGGGAAAACTGGACAGTGACATGCAGAAGAATGAAACTGAACCACTTTCTTACACCATATAGAAAAATAAGTTGAAAATGAATGAAAGACCTAAATGTAAGACAGGAAATCACCAAAATCCTAAAGGAGAAAACAGGCAGCAATCCCTTTCATCTCAGTCACAACAACTTCTTACTAGACATGTCTCCTGAGGCAAGGGGAACAAAAGCAAAAATGAACTATTGGAACCTCATCAAGATAAAAACATCTGCATAGCAAAGGAAACAATAAACAAAAAGAAAAGGCAACCAATGGAATGGGAGAAGATATTTGCAAATGACAGATCAGATAAAAGGTTAGTATCTAAAATCTATAAGGAAGTTATTAAAAAGTTCATTCATTTTTATTGCTGACTAGTATTCCATGGTATGGATATCACAGTTTGTTTAGTATGATATATTTTCAATTGACTTGTTTTACTATTTTTAATTGAAGTAGTTGATACACAATGTTACATCAGTTTCAGGTGTACAACACTGTGATTTGATAAGCCTATATATTATACTATGCTCACCACAAGTGTAGTTGCCATCTGCTATCATACAATTGTATAACAATACCATTGACTAAATTCCTTATGCTGGATCTTTAATCTCTATGATTAATTCATTTCATATTGTATGTATGTACTTTCCACTCCACTTCACACATTTTGTCAATCCTTCCAACCTCCTCCTCACTGGCAATCATCATTTTGTTCTCTGTATATATGGGTCTGTTTCTACTTTTTGATGGTTTTGTTAGTTTATAAAATTCCACATAAAAGTAAAAATCATATGGTATTTTTCGTTCTTTTTCTGACTTAATTCAGTTAGCATAACACCCTCTAGGTCAATCCACGTTGCCACAAATGGCAAGATGCCATCTTTTTTATGTCCGAGCAATGTTCTCTTGCATATATATATGGCATCTTATTTACCCATTCATCTTTTGATGTACACTTGGGCTGCTTCCATATCTTGGCTATTGTAAATAATGCTGCAGTAAGCATAGGGGTGCATTTATCTTTTTGAATTTGAATTTTCATTTTCTTTGGTAAACATGAGTAGTGAATTGCTGAGTCATATGGCATTTCTATTTATTAATATAATTTATTGTCAAATTTGTTTCCATACAACAGCCAGTGCTCATCCCAACAAGTGCCCTCTTCAATGCCCATCCTCCTTCAACTTTCCCTCCTCCTCCACCCCCCATTCAACCCTCAGTTTGTTCTCAGTATTTAAGAGTCTCTTATAGTTTGCCTCCCTCCCTCTCTGTAACATTTTCCCCCTTCCCCTCCCCCATGGTCTTCTGTTAAGTTTCTCAAGATCCACATATGAGTGAGAACATATGGTACTGTCTTTCTCTGACTGACTTATTTCACTTAGCATAATACCCTCCATTCCATCTATATTGCTGCAAATGGCCAGATTTCACTTTTCTCATTGCCAAGCAGTATTCCATTTTATATAAAAATCACATCTTCTTTATCCTCGTCAGTTGATGGACATTTAGGCTCATTTCATAATTTAGCTATTGTTTAAATAGCTAAATCACGCCACTTAATTCTCTAATTCTCCTTTCGTGATCCTGGATCATTTTAGATTTCTTTTTCTCGGCTTCTTCTTTTTCCATAATTTTATCTTCTAATTCACCTATTCTCCCCTCTATTCAATCTGTGCTGTGGCCGCCTTCATTTTATTTTGCACCTCATTTATAGAACTTTTTTAATTCATCATTACTATTTTTTAGTTCTTTGATGTCCGCAACTATAGACTCTATGCTGTTTTTTATGCCTTTTTCAAGCCCAGAGATTAATTTTATAATTATTATTCTAAAATTTTGTTCAGTTATGTTGCTTATATCTGTTTTGATCAATTCTGTAGCTGTCACTTCATCCTGGAATTTCTTTTGAGAAGAATTCTTCCATTTCATCATTTTGGCTAGTTTTCTGTCCCTTATGAGTTTTAAAAGCTTGTTATGTGTTGTGCACCTGGGAGTACTGCTATATTTAAGGGGGGTTAAATACTGTCCAGGTCCTGACCCTTCAGTTTTTGTTTTTTTTTTTTTTTTTGGAGAATGTTACTTTCTCTCTGTTGTTGTGACTTTGGTTATTTTATTTTCCTACTTGTAGTGATATTTTGGACCCTCCAACAGATGTGCTTTGATTTGTTCCTTGAAGTACCCTTGGGAAGGAAAACAAACAAACAAACAGGTAACGAAAGCATGCAAACACACAAACAAATAAACAAAGAAAAAAAAAACGAAAAACCAAAGACGGTACAAAAGCATAAAGCCAGAAACACCAGCTACAAGTAAAGAACAGGATGGAGGTGGTGTTGGTGGAAGAACACATACAAAAGAGAAATGACAGGGGTGGGAAAAAAGAAATAATAAGCATTGACCAGACAGAGAGACTAAATGGCTAATACAGAGAGTGAGAAAGGAAATTAAAGAAGGAGGCAAGGAAAAAGACACGAAGATAAAGTTACTCAGACAGAGAAACTATATGGCTTGATTATTCCAGAGAGAGAGAAAGGAAAGTACAGAAGGAGGTGTAAAACATGTATCAAGAGAATGGGTTAAATATGTCTGTTTAAACAAACCAACAACTAGAGTAACCAGCCTAGAGGAAGGAAGAGATAAAGAGAAAAGAATAGGAGAATAAATCTAAATAACAAGAATTATCCTGGGACGCCTTGGTGGCTCAGTCGGTTAAGCGTCCGACTTTGGCTCAGGTCATGATCTCACGGTTCATCGGGTTCTGTGCTGAGAGCTAGCTCAGAGCCTGGAGCCTCTTTCAGATTCTGTATCTCCCCCTCTCTGACCCTCCCCTCTTCATGCTGCCTCTCTCTCTCTCTCTCTCTCTCAGAAATAAATAAAAAACATTTTAAAAAAGAATTATCCTAAAATTAATCCAGGCGATGCAGCAGTGCTGGTCTGGAGAAGAGGGCCATCTCATTCCACAGCGTCTATATGCAGTGACCTGGTGTGGAGGGGCGTGGTTTGGTGTAGGAAGGTCCCACCTCCACTGTGGGCCCAGCACACGGATCCCTGAGGCCCAGCTTTGGTGGTGGTGGGGAGAAAAGTGGCAACCCCCTGGTTCTTCTCCATGACCCGGTGTCCCAAATCACTCCGTTGAAGCTGTCCTCACTGCGCTGCAGGTACAGACAAGGTCTGTCTTGCTCTGCCGACTCTTGTGCTCTGGTGCTTGGGGAACTGCAAGTACTGGGGAAGCACCTTTGGATGCTGCCCAATATGTGGTTCTGGCTGGTTTTGTCCCGTGCTTCAGCACTTCAGGGGATTGGACCGGTTTTTCCTGCTGTGGACTGTGCCCCTGACCTAACACGGAACCTGGAGGCGGTTCCCCTCCTCCCCAGGAGTGTAACCCAGGTGCAGCCCCAGTCCCAAGAAAGCCCTACAGTTAGAGGTGGGAAGATGGGATCCTTCTCTGTCCTGGTCCGAGGTTTTTCTCTTGTCCTTATACAGTCCTAAACTTCCCCAGCCACTCTTTCTCTTCCCTTTGCCTCTCCGCAGAAGGGGATCCTCTCCTCTATGACTTCTTTGCCTGTTTTATCTTCCCCAGTTCGCAATCACCCACCTATGGCCCATCAGATTGTCCCAGTTTCTCCTTGGTAGACTCCATCACTTTTATTCCCAGACTCGTGGGATTCAAAGACCTTTGGCTTCAGCCCTTCTTTGAGAGATGTGGGAAGTACGGTTCCCCCTACTTCTCCACCATATGGGTCCCTCCTCCCTGGCATTTCTATTTTTATTTTTTTGAGGAGTCTCCATGCTGTTTTCTACAGTGGTTGTATCAATTTACACTTTGACCAACAGTGCCGGAGTGTTCCCTTTTCTCTACATCCTCACCAACACTTGTTATTTCTTATGTTTTCAATTCAAGGCATTCTGACACGTGTATGCAAGGTGACATTTCATTTTGGTTTTAATTAGCATTTACCGAATGATTAGTGGTGTTTAACATCTTTTCATGTGTCATTTTGTCACTTGTAAGTCTTCTTTAGGAAAATATCTATTCAGGTTATATGCCCATTTTTATTCCTATTATTTGAGGGTTTTCTGTTCACTTGTATAAGTTCATAATATGTTTTGTATATTCACTCTTTATCAGATATATCATTTGAAAATTTAGTCTCGAGGGAAGGGGCAAGATGGCGGAGAAGTAAGGCGCTCCATATTTGCACTCGCGCGCATATCTCACATGGAAAAGATCTGAAGCCATTGGAAACCTTACGAAACCTGAGAGATTGGGGGAAAAAGGATGCAGAATCCACTGAGAAAGCCTTCTAATGTGAGTGCGAACTGGGGAAGATAAAATCGGGCTGGGATCGGAGACTCCAGGGTCGGAGGCGATCCCCCTCTGCAGGGAGTGAGAGGGGAAAAAGAGAGAGTCCAAAACAGAAAAACCTCCACTCAGGGAAAAAACTCCACTCGGGACATAGAAACACCCTGAGCACCAAATACCTGCACGCCAGGTCACCTCGCGCCAGGTGGTCCCGGAGAGGCTGAGCGCACAGACTGCTTCTTTGGGCTTGCTCCTGGCTGGCTGCACTTCTAGAGTAGCGGCGCGCCTGCCGCCAGCGTCCTCCCAGCTGGCTTACGCCCCTGGAAGAGCCGCGCACGGACACTGGGCGTCCTCGCTCCTGGCTGGCTGGAACTCTAGAGGTAAGGTAAAGAGCTAAAAACTGGGTGACTTGCCTGTGAGTTTGTGTTTCGAGTGATGAGACATAAACCTGGTTTTTCACACTCCAGCAGGCTCGGCACACCCGGCAAGCAAGCCCACGCCCATGCTCGCCAGCCCAACCCAGAGAAGGAAGCAGTTTCTGACTCCACCCCCAGAGCTAGGCGGGTGGCCTAGAATTGCTCCCAGGGGATTGGCTGGGAAGTTGCGTCTAAGGCAATTTCAGAGGGGTGCGCGGACTGGGATTTGGATACTGGGATTGGCCTGCGTTGAAGAGTGCAACCAACGTTGACTGCGCCCCCGGTATGGGGAGTTTACACGCCCAAAAAAGCGAGGTGGAGCGCTTGATGCAAGAATGGACTGGAGCACCGCCACTCTCTTCCCTACAACCACTAGGCAGAACTCCCCCCTGACGCATTGGATCACACCACGCCCATCCCTGCTTGAGAGCTGCCCTCCTCCCTTTTTTTCCCCCTTCTCTTTTTTCTCTTTTCTCTCTTTTTTCCCCAAAACACTGACCTGATTAACTCTGGTCATCAGCTTGCTTAAACAATCACAACTAGATCAATTGGTAGATGCAAATTCTATACCTACCGACATTTTCATCTCTTTCTCTCTGGAGTAATTAGACTATACAGTTTCTCTGGATAATGCCAGCGTCCTTCTCTCACCTATCCAACCATATTCTACACTTTACCACTTTGAAAAAATCTTCTTATCTCTTCTGCCTGTTCATTCTATTTCCAATTTTGCCTCATCCCTGCCCTGTCTTCTCTCTCTTTCTCTATGCTCTTCAACCAGCACTGAATACACACGGCTATTTAACTGTAGCTGGGAAATCCAGGTATATGCTTTAAACCATTCTTTGTCCATTGGTTTTCTTCTTTTTTCCTTTTCTTTTCTCCTTTTGACCCTTTAATGTATTTTACACTCTCTATTATTCGCCCTCCCTCCCCCGTCTTTTCTCTTAACTTTTTCGTTTTCCCTCTCGCTTTGCATGTTAGTTGAATTAGCCTGTGCGTTTCTGTGCTCCTGCGCCCTGAGTGTCTCTCTGTTCTCTTTTCCAGGGCTACCTCAAGAAAAAAGCCAGAGTGCACAAGGTGGAGAATCCCAAATTTCATTACGAATAGGAAAATAAAATAACCAAGGTCCCAAAAAGAGAGACCAAGAGATACCATTCAAAAAACACTCTCTGAAAGGATAGGCCCAGGACAGTCAAAGAGTCTTCTTGGATACAGCAGCACTCATAGGTGCAGAGAGCATAACAGGTCATTCAAACTAACAAGAACTGGAAAGCTAACTAAAATGATGAAACGAAAGAGCTCTCCTCCAATGAAACTGCAAGAAGAAATGACAGCTAATGAACTGCTCAAAACAGATATCAGCAGCATAACTGAACAAGATTTCAGAATCATAATGGTAAAATTAATAGCTGGCTTTGAAAAAAACATAGGGGACATCAAAGAAACTATGGCTACAGACAGAATGGAAAATAAAAATAGGCATGAAGAATTAAAAAATGCGATAAATGAGATACATAATAAATTAGAGGCCTCCATGCACGGATTGAAGAGGCAGAAAGGAGAATAAGTGATTTAGAAGACACCATGACAAAAAAACAAGAAGCTGACAAAAAAAGAGACAAACTAATCCAGGAACGAGAAAGAAGAGTTCGAGAACTCAGTGATACGATCAAATGTAACAATATCCGTATCATAGGAATCCCAGAAGAGGAAGAGAGAGGGAAAGGTGCTGAAGGAGTCCTGGAACAAATTAGAGCAGAGAACTTCCCCTACCAGGAGAAGGAAGTATATGTTGAAATACAAGAGGCTCAGAGGACACCCCTCAGACGTAACATGAATCGATCTTCTGCATGGCATATCATAGTAAAAATGGCAAAATACAAGTACAAAGAGAGAATTTTGAAAGCAGCTAGGGAGAAAAGGGCCCTAACATACAAAGGGAAACCTATCAGAGTGGTGACAGACATATCTACTGAAACTTGGCAACCAGAAAGGATGGCATGATATTTTCAATGTGATGAACAGTAAAAATATGCAGCCAAGAATCCTCTATCCAGCAAGCCTGTCATTCAAAATAGAAGGAGAGATAAAAACCTTTCCAAATAAACAGAAATTGAAAGAATTTGTCACCACGAAGCCAGCCCTACAAGAAATCCTGACGGGGACTCTGAAGGAAATGTTGCAAGGAACAAAGATACCAGAGACACCACCACAAACATGAACCCTACAAAAGATACAAAGACTCTAACCCACATATTTCAATAATAACACTGAATGTAAATGGGCTGAATGCCCCAATCAAAAGACATAGGGTAGCAGAATGGATGAAAAACAAAATGCATCTAGATGCTGTCTACAAAAAACTCATTATAGACTGGAAGATACCTTCAGATTAAAAGTAAGGGGATAGGGAAATATATATCATGCTACGGGAAATCAAGAGAAAGCTGGAGTAGCTATACTTATATCAGACAAACTGGACTTTAAATTAAAGATAATAACAAGGGATGAAGAAGGGCACTACATAATGATTACAGGGTCCATCCATCAGGAAGAACTAACTCTCATAAATGTCTATGCACCGAATATAGAAGCACCTATATATCTAAAACAATTAATCAGAAACAGAAACAAGCTTATAGAAAAGAATGTGCTAATAGCAGGGGATTTTAATACTCCGCTTACAACAATGGATAGGTCAACCAGACAGAAAATCACTAAAGAAGTAAGGGACTTGAAAGACACATTGGACCAGATGGATCTGACGGATATATTTAGAACTTTACATCCTGAGGCCAGGGAATTTATTTTCTTCTCAAGTGCGCAGGGCACATTCTCCAAGATAGATCACATACTGGGACATAAAGCAGCCCTCAATAAATATAAAAGAATTGAGATCATACCATGCACACTGTCAGATCATAATGCTTTGAAACTTGAAATCAATTACAAGAAGAAGTCTGGAAAACCTCCAAAAACATGGAGGTTAAGGACCACCCTGGTAAAGAATGAATGGGCCAATCAGGCAATTAGAGGTGAAATTAAAAAAATACATGGAAACAAATGAAAATGAAAACACAACAATCCAAAATCTATGGGATCCAGCAAAGGCAGTCCTAAGAGGAAAGTACATTGCTCTCCAGGCCTATTTCAAGAGATTGGAAAAAGTGCAGGTCAAAAATCTAACAGCTCACCTAAACGAACGAGAGGCAGAAAAACAAGAATGCCCTAAACCCAGTAGAAGAAGAGACATAGTAAAAATTAGAGCAGAAATAAACAATATAGAGACCAAAGAACGAATTTAAAAGATCCATGAAATCAAGAGTTGGTTTTTTGAAAAAGTAAACAAAATTGACAAACCTCTAGCCAGACTTATCAAAAAGAAAAGAGAGAGCGCCCAAATAGACAAAATTATGAATGAAAATGGACTTATTACAACTAACCCTTAAAAATACAAGCAATTATTAGGGAATACTATGAAAAATTCTATGCCAACAAATTGGAAAACTTAGAAGAAATGGACAAATTCTTAAACGCACACCCAGTACCAAAATTCACACGGGAAGAAATAGAAAACCTGAACAGACCCATAACAAGTGAAGAAATCGAATCAGTGATCAAAAATCTCCCCACAAATAAGAGCCCTGGATCTGATGGCTTCCCTGGGGAATACTACCAGACATTTAAAACAGAATTAATCCCAATTCTTCTCAAGCTATTCCAAAAAATAGTAATCGAATGAAAACTCCCGGACTCATTTTATGAAGCCAGCATCACTCTGATTCCCAAGCCAGGCAGAGATCCAGCAAAAAAAGAGAACTACAGGCCAATATCCCTGATGAATACAGATGCAAAACTCCTCAACAAGATCCTTGCAAAACGAATCCAGCAGCACATAAAAAGAATCATCCACCGATATCAAGTGGGATTCATTCCTGTGTTACAGGGCTGGTTCAACATTCGCATATCAACCTATGTGATATATCACATCAATAAAAGAAAAGATAAAAATCATATGATCCTGTCAATAGATGCAGAAAAAGTTTGACAAAATACAGCATCCCCTCTTAATAAAGACTCTAGAGAAAGTCAGGATAGAAGGAACCTACTGAAACATCATAAAAGCCATCTATGAGAAGCCCTCAGCTAACATCATCCTCAACGGGGAACAACTGAGAGCTTTCCCCCTGAGATCAGGAACATGACACGGATGTCCACTCTCACCACTGCTGTTTAACATAGTGCTGGAAGTCCTAGCATCAGCCATCAGACAACAAAAGGAAATCAAAGGCATCAAAATCAACAAAGAAGAAGTAAAACTTTCACTCTTCGCAGATGACATGATACTCTAAATCGAAAACCCGACAGACTCCACCAGAAGCCTACTAGAACTGATCCAAGAATTCAGCCAAGTTGCAGGGTACAAAATCAATGTACAGAAATCGGTTGCATTTTTATACACCAGCAATGGAGCAACAGAAAAAGAAATCAAGAAACTGATCCCATTCGCAATTGCACAAAAAACCATAAAATACCTAGGAATAAACCTAACCAAGGATCCAAGAGATCTGTATGTTGAAAACTATAGAAAACTTATGAAGGAAATTGAAGAAGACACAAAGAAATGGAAAAACATTCCATGCTCATGGATAGGAAGAATAAATATAGTTAAGATGTCATTACTACCCAAAGCAGTCTACACATCCAATGCAATTCCAATTAAAATTGCACCAGCATATTTCTCAAAACTAGAACAAACCATTCTAAAATTTGTATGGAACCACAAAAGACCCCAAATAGCCAAAGTAATACTGAAGAATAAAACCAAAACGGGAGGTATCACCATCCCAGACTTTAACCTCTACTACAAAGCTGTCATGATCAAGACAGTATGGTATTGGCACAAAAACAGACAGATAGACCAATGGAACAGAATTGAGAACTCAGAAGTGGACCCAAAAGTATACAGCCAACTGATCTTTGACAAAGCAGGAAAGAATATCCAATGGAAAAATGACAGCCTCTTTAACAGATGGTGTTGGGAGAACTGGACAGCAACATGCAGAAGAATGAAACTAGATCACTTTCTCACATCATGCACCAAAATAAACTGAAAATGGATAAAGGATCTAAACGTGAGACAGGAAACTATCAACACCCTAGAGGAGAATGCAGGAAACAACCTCCTTGACTTCAACCGCTGCAGTTTCTTACTTGACACATCCCCAAAAGCAAGGGAATCAAGAGCAAAAATAAATGATTGGGACCTCATCAAGATTAAAAGCTTCTGCACAGCAAAGGAAACAACCCACAAAACTAATAGGCACCCAACGGAATGGGAAAAGATAGTTGCAAATGACCTATCAGATAAAGGGTTAATATCCAGAATCTATAAGGGACTCACCAGACTCCACACCCGAAAAACAAACAACCCAGTGAAGAAATGGGCTGAAGACATGAACAGACACTTCTCCAAAGAGGACATCCAGATGGCCAACAGACACATGAAATGATGCTCAGCATCCCTCCTCATCAGGAAAATACAGATCAAAACCACCCTGAGATACCACCTCACGCCAGTCAGAGTGGCTAAAATGAGCAAATCAGAGAACTCTAGATGCTGGCGAGGATGTGGAGAAACGGGCACCCTCCTACACTCTTGGTGGGAATGTAAACTAGTGCAGCCCCTCTGGAAAACAGTATGGAGGTTCCTCAAAAAATTAACAGTAGAACTCCCCTATGACCCAGCAGTAGCACTGCTAGGAATTTACCCAAGGGATACAGAAATGCTGA
>NW_024083100.1:2159-15177 GCF_003009895.1 Hyaena hyaena | reverse complement strand
ATGTGTAGCAACATGGATGGACCTTGAGGGTGTTATGCTGAGCGAAATAAGTCAGGCAGAGAAGGACAAATATCATATGTTTGCACGTATAGGAGGATTAGGAGGAACTTGACGGAGGAACAAGGGGGAGAAGAAGGGGGGAAATGGTGGGGGAAAGGGAGAGAGGCAAACCATAAGAGACTCTTGAATGCTGATAACAAACTGAGGACTGATGGATGTGGGGAGGAGGGGGGAGATGGGCATGGATTAGGGCACTTGTTGGGATGAGCTCTGGGTGTTATATGGAAACCAATTTGACAATAAACTATTTGTAAAAAAATAAATAAATAAACATTTAAAAATTTGTTTAATTAAAAAAAAAAAAGAAAATTTAGTCTCCCATTCAGTAGGTTGCCTTGTTGTTTCATTTATCGCTTCTGACATTGTGCAAAAGCCTTTTGCACATGTCCCATTTGTTTACTTTTGCTTCAGTTTCCCTTGTCTGAGGAGACATGTATAGAAAAATGTTTCTATGCCTGATGTGAAGAGAATCCTACCTATGTTCTCTTCCAAGAGTTTTATGGTTTCAGATCTCATATTGAGGTCTTCAATCCGATTTAAGTTTATTTTTGCTTATGGTGTTACGAATGCTCCAGATTCATTCTTTGCTGTCCAGTTTTCGTAGCATCATTTCTTAAAGAGACTGTCTTTTCTCCTTGAATATCATATTTTTTGTCATCAATTAATTGGCCATATAAGTGTGGGTTTTATTTCTAGGCTATTTTGTTCTATTGATCTATGTGTCTATTTTTATTCCTGTACCATACTCTTTTGATTACTTCAGCTTTGTAGTATATTTTGAAAGCTCTATCATGATATATCCAGCTTTGCTCTTCTTTCTTAAGATTATTTTGGCTATTCAGGATCATTTCTGGTTCCATACAGATTTTAGGATTATTTGTTCTTGCTGTGTAAAAGAAGAAAAAATGCTGTTTGTTTTTTGATAACGATTGCATTGAATCTGTAGATTGTTTTACATGGTATGGACATTTTAATCATATTAATTATTCCAGTCTATGAGCATGGAATGTCTTTCCATTTGTTTGTGTCATCTTCAATTGCTTTCATCAATGTTTTATAATTTTCAGAGTAGACATCAAGTAAACTTCCTTGGTTAAGCTTACTCCTAGGTATTGTATTGTTTTTTTTTATATTTTTATTTATTTCTAGGAGAGAGAGAGAGAGACAGCATGAGCAGGAGAGGGTCAGAGAGAGAGGGAGATACAGACTCTGAAATAGGCTCCAGGCTCTGAGCTGGTAGTTAGCACAGAGCCCGACGCGGGGCTCGAACCCACGAACCGTGAGATCATGACCTAAGCGAAAGTCGGACGCTTAACCGACTAAGCCACCCAGGCGCCCCGGTATTGTATTGTTTTTAATGCAATTGTAAATGGAATTGTTTTCTTAATTTCTCTTTGTGCTGTCTCATCATAAGGTAGAGAAATGCTGATTTCTGGGGTGGCTGGGTGGCTTAGTCAGTTAGGTGCCTGACTCTTGATTTAGACTCAGGTCATGATCTCACAGTTGTGAAATTGAGCCCTGCATCAAGCTGGGTGTGGAGCCTACTCAAGCTTATCTTGCTCCCTCTGCCTCCCCCCATCTCATAAAAAGGAAACACTAATTTCTGGTTATTAATTTTTTATCTTGTGACTTTACAAAATTTATTTTTCAGTTTTAATTGCTTTTTTGGTGAAGTTGTTAAAATTTTCTATATATGATATCATGTCATCTGCAAGTAGTGACAGTTTTGCTTCTTTCTTACCAATATGAAGTTTTTAAAATTAGTTTTTCTTGTCTAATTACTGTGGCTTGGATTTCTAGTACTACATTGAATAATAGTAGCAAGAAAGGACATCTTTGTCTTGCTTCTGGTCTTAGAGGAAAAACTTTTAGTTTTTCGCCACTGAGTATGATGTTAGGTATGGGGTTTTCATATATGACCTTTCCTGTGTTGAAGTAAGTTCCTTCTAAGTCCACTCTGTTGAGAGTTTTTATCATGAACAGATGTTGGACTTTGTCAGATGCTTTTTCTGCATCATTGAAATGATTCTATAATTTTATCCTTCATTTCTTTGACATGGTGTGTCACATTGTTTAATTGCTGTATATTGAACCATCTTTGAATCTCCAGAATAAACATCATTTAATCATGGTCAATGATCCTTTTAATGTATTGTTAAATGTAGTTTGCTAATAATTGCTTGAGGACTTTTGCATCTATGTTTATCAGGGATATTTCTCTGTTGCTTTCTTTTTTTACAGTGTCTTTGGTTGGGGGAGCAGGGTAATTCTGGCCCAATAGAATTATATTTGGAGGGTTTCTTCCTCTTCAATTTTTTAAAACTAATTTGAGGAGAAAAGGTATTAAGTCTTCTTTAAATGTTTGGAAGAATTCACTAGTAAATCCATCTGGTCTAGGACTCTTTTTGTTTTGGGAGTTGTTTGATTACCTAATCAACTTTTTTACTAGTAATTGTTCTGTACAGATTTTCTATTTATTCCTGAGTCAGTCTTGGAACATTGTGTGTTTCTAGAAAGTTATCTGTTTTTTTCTAGATTGTTCAATTCATTGGCATATAACTTATATTGTTCTCTTTTAATTTCTACATTTCTGTCATGTTTGTTGTTACCTCTCTTTTGTTTTTATTTTATTTTATTTATTTGTGTACTCTCTTTCTTTTATGACTCTGGCTAAAGGTTTATCAATTTTTTAATCTTTTGAAAGAATGGGATCTTGGCCTCATTGATCTTTTTTATTGTTTTATTTTTTAGTCTCTATTTCACTTATTTCCACTTTGATCTTTATTATTTCCTTTCTTCTATTTACCTTGGACTTCATTTCTGCTTCTTTTTCTAGTTTCTTCTGATATAAGGTTAGATTAAGATTTTTTTGTGGGTCTCAAGGTAAGCCTATATCAATGTATATCTCTCTTAGAACTACTTTTATTGTTGTCCCAAATATTTGGACCACTATGTTTTTATTTTTATTTATCTCCATGTGTTTTTTATTTCCTCTTTTTAATGTTTTAGTATATGTGCTGCCGAAGCGAGCACTGTTTTTAATTTTTTAAATTTGTTCATTTTTCACATCTCTATTTTTATTTTTTAATTTTTTTATTTAAATTCCAGTTAGTTAACATGAAGTGTAATATTATTTTCAGGTGTACAATATAGTGATTCAACAATTCCATACAACACTTGGTGCTCATCATAACAAGTGCATTCCTTAATTAAGAATCTGTTCCTCATTTTGCCTCTATGTCTCTTTTTTCAATGTGGCTGTTTGTTTTCTTCCTCAAATTCCACATATGAGTGAAACTATATGGGACTTGTCTTTCCCTGACTTATCTTGCATAGCAGTGATACTCTTTAGCTCCATCCATGTCCTTCTATGCTCATGAACTGGAGGAAAAAATATTGTTAAAATGTCCATACTACACACAGAAATCTACAGATTTAATGCAATCCATTACAAAATACCAACATTTTTCACAGAGTTAGAACAAACAATGCTAAAATTTGTATGGAAACACAAAAGACCTCTGATAGTGAAAGCAACCTTGAAAAAGAAAAACAAAGCTAGAGACATCACAATTCCAGGCATCAAGTTATATTACAAAGCTGTACTAATAAAAGCAGTATGGTACTGGCACAAAAATGAATACACAGTTCAACGGAACAGAATAGAAAACCCAGAAATTAACCCACAACTATATGGTGAGTTAATCTTATTTCCTCTTTGATTTCTTTCTTGACTCTCTCATTGTTTATTAGCATGCTGCTTATCCTTTATATGTTTGTGATTTCTCCAGTTTTGTGTCAGTTCGAGGTCTAGTTTCATGCCATTGGAATATGGTTGGAAAAAATGCATGATATTATTTCGGTGTTTTTTAAGTTTGTTGATACTTATTTTGTTGCCTAACATGCAATCTATCCTAGAGCATTCTATGTACACATACAAAAATGCATATTCTGTTCTTTTTGAATGAAATGTTCTGTATATTTCTGCTAGGCCCATCAGGTCTAACATGTATCCAAAGACATGTTTCCTTATTGATTTTCCACTTGGATGATTTATCCATTGATAAATTATAAGTGGACAATACAGCCCCCCCACTATTATTGTATTACCATAAATTTCTCCCTTTATGTCTGTTAATATTTATGTTATGTAATTAGGATTACCAAAATTGGGTGCATAGATGTTTACAATCATTATATCCTTTTGTTAGATGGACCTCTTTATAATAATGTAATGTCCTTTTTGTCTCTTGTTACAGTCTGGTTTTTTTAATTTTTTAAAAAAAATTTAAATATTTTATTTATTTTTGAGAGAGAAACAGAGACAGTGTGAACAGGGGACGGTCAGAGAGAGAGGGAGACACAGAATCCAAAACAGGCTCCAGGCACCGAGCTAGCTGTCATCACAGAGCCTGATGCGGGACTCGAACCCATGAACCGCGAGATCATGACCTGAGCTGAAGTCGGACACTCAACCGACTGAGCCACCCAGGTGCCCTTTTTTAAATGTTTTTTATTTATTTATTTATTTTTTAATATTTTTATTTATTTCTAGGAGAGAGAGAGAGACAGCGTGAGCAGGGGAGGGTCAGAGAGAGAGGGAGTCACAGACTCTGAAATAGGCTCCAGGCTCTGAGCTGGCAGTCAGCACAGAGCCCGACACGGGGCTCGAACCCACGAACCGCGAGATCATGACCTAAGCGAAAGTCGGACGCTTAACCGACTAAGCCACCCAGGCGCCCCTAAATGTTTTTTAAATTAACTTATTTATTTTGAGAGAGAGTGAGAGAGAGAGTGGGGAAGGGGCAGAGAGAAAGGGAGACAGAACCCCAAGCAGGCTCTGCACCATCAGCACAGATCCTGATGTGAGGCTCAAACCCATGAACTGTGAGATCATGACCTGAGCTGAAATAAAGAGTCAGATGTTTAGCCTACTGAGCCACCCAGGCACCCAATTACAATCTTTGTTTTAAAGTCTATGTGATTTCACTCATATGTGGAATTTAAGAAACAAAACAGATAAGCATAGGGGGAAATAAAGAGAGGGAGAGGCAAACTGTACAATAGACTCTTAACTATAGAGAACAAACTGAGGGTTGCTGGAAGGGAAGTGGGCAGCGGGAATGGGTTAAATGAGTGATGGGTATTAAGGAGGGCATTGGTTGTAATGAGCATTGGGTATTGTATGTAATGATAAATCACTGCAATCTACACCTGAAATTAATATTACACTGTATCTAAATAAAAACTTCAAACAAACAAAAAAACCCATAAAGTCTATTTTTTTCTAAGTATTGTTATCCTTGCTTTTTTCCCCCCACTTCATTTGCATGGAATATCTTCTTCTATTGCTTCACTTTCAGTCTGCATGTGTCTTTAATTCTGAAGTGAATCTCTTACATGCAACGTATAGATGGGTCTTGTTTTTTTATCCATTCTACCATTCTATGTATTTTGATTAGAGCTTTTAGACTATTTACATTTAAAGTAATTATTGATAAGTATGTACTAATTGCCATTTTGTGAACTGCTTTCTGAGGTTTTTTTTTTTTTTTTTTGTAGTTCTTCTCTCTTCCTTTCTACTTCTCTTGCTATCTTGTGGTTAATCACCTTCTTTGATATTATATTTGGCTTTCTTTCTCTTTATTTTTGTGTATCTGTTATAGGTTTTTGGTTTCTGGTTACCATGAGGTTTATATATAGCACTCTAAGTATATAGCTGTCTATATTAAGTTGACGGTCACTTACATTCAAACACATTTTTTGATGTTTATTTTTGAGAGACAGAGAGAGACAGAGCACTAGAAGGGGAAGGAGAGAGAGAGAGATACAGAATCCGAAGAAAGTTTCAGGCTCTGAACTGTGACCACAGAGCGTGATGCAGGGCTCAAACCTACAAACCATGAGATCATGACCTGAGCCAAAGTCTGATGCTTAACTGACTGAGCCACCCAGGAGCCCCTCAAACACATTTTCAAAAACGTTTTTACTCCATTCCATGTTTTACGTATGTATTGTCATATTTTACATCTTTTTATTCATAATTTTTTTATTATGGAATATTTTTCCACTTGAAGTCCTTTTAACATTTCTTGTAAGGCCAGTTTAGTGGTAATGAATTCCTTTAATTTTGTTTTTCCAGGAAACTCTTTATATATTTTTTTAAATTCTGAAATGACAACTTTGCCAGTTATTCTTGGTTGTAGTTTCTCCCCAACCCCCTTTCAGCTCTAAATATGTTATACCATTCCCTTCTGGTCTGAAAAACTTCTGCCAAGAAATTAGCTGATAAGCGTATTCAGTTTTCCTTGCATGTAACGTTTTCCATCTCTCTTGCTGTTTTAAAAATTATCTCTTAGGGCATCTGGGTGGCTCAGTCGGTTAGGTGACTTTGGCTCAGGTCATGATCTTGCCTTTGAGGGTTTGAGTCCCGTGTTGGGCTTTGTGATGACAGCTCAGAGCTTGGAGCCTGCTTCGGATTCTGTGTCTCCCTCTCTCTGCTCCCCCCCCCCCCGCTTACACTCTGTTTCTGTCTCTCTTTCTCTCAAAAGTAAATTAACACTAAAAAAAATTTTTTTTTAATTCTCTCTTTATCTTTAACCTTCAATTATTATGTGCTGTGGTGTGGACCTCCTTGATTTCATCTTGTTAGGAACTCTCTGCCTCCTAAAACTGGATGTCTGTTCCCTGCCACCCCCCCCCGAGATTAGGGGAATTTTAAGCTATTACTTTTTCAAGCATGTTTTCTGCCCCTCCCTGTCTCTTCTTTTTTTTTCTGGGATCCCTAAAATGTAAATGTGTGTATACCTGATGCTGTCCAAAAGATTTCTTTTTTTTATTTCAAAGTTTTCAATTTATTATTTATTTTTGAGAAAGACAGAGAAAGTGCAAACAGAGAAAGGTCAGAGAGAGAGAGGGAGAATCTCAAGCAGGCTCTGCAGTGTAAGCACAGAGCCCGATATGGGGCTCAAACTCTGAAACTGTGAGATCATGACTGAAATCAAGAGTCAGACGCATAACTGACAGAGCCACCCAGGCGCCCCTGTCCAAAAGATTTCTTAACCTATTCTCCTTTTTAAAAATTCTTTTTTTTCTTGGGGTGCCTGGTTGGCTCAGTCAGAAGATCATGGATCTCTTGTTCTTGGGGTCATGAGTTCGAGTCCTATGTTGGCTGTAGAAATTACCTAAATGAGTAAATAAATAAAAACATTTTAAAATAAATAAAATTCCTTTTTTCATATTGTTATTCAAATTGGGTGTTTTTATTACCCTGTCTTCCAAATCACTGACTTGTCCTTCTGTATCTACTAATATCGTTGATCTCTTGTAGTGTGTATTTTTCATTCAGTTATTATATTCTTCAACTCTGATTCTTTTTTATATTTTCTATCTTTTTGTTGAAGTTCTCACTAAGTCTTACTCTTCTCTCCACTCTTCTCTCCACTAAGGGATGCCCTAGTGGAATGGCCAGAGAATAAGTGGCCATGGACTGGGGCAGTCTTGGGGCTCTCTGCATAAAGAGTGCCCTGGAAGGACAGCTGATGCTGAAATGGGTGCAATTCAGGTGTCTCAGGGCTCTTGGCACAAAGGGCACTCTAGCAGGACAGCTGAAGCTGAAGCAGATGCAAGCTGAGGTACACAGGGGTGCTAAGTGCTGGGGGTGCCCTGCTGGGGTGACTAGATCCAAGGCCAGCATGGGCCAATGTTTCCCAGGGTGCTCCATGAAGGGGGCACCCTGGTGGCTGGAGCCAAAGCAGATATAAGCCAGGATATCCTAGAGTGCTCTGAGTTGGAGGTGCCTTAGTTAACTGTCTTGAGCCAAACTAGTATGGGACTGGAGTGTCCTGGGATGCTTTGTGCCTGCATCACTCTGGCAAGATGGCTGAAGCTATAGTGACCACTGACCAAGGGTGTCCCAGTGTAAGCCACCCTGAAGCCACCTTGATGGGGTGGCTGGGGCTGGTGTGAGCTAGGGGCCCAGGGCTTACTGAGGTGGCAGGTCGGTAGGAAGCTAGAATCCTGCAGTGGAGGGCAAATATATACTGTATTACTTGTCAGCCCTTCTATCTTAGAGATAATTCTAGAAACTTCCCTGCCATTTGGTGTTCTAGGGCTGCATATTTTACACACTAGTTGTTTTCTAAAGCCACAGCTTTTTTTCAGTGCCCCAGGGCAGACAAATCTATTCATAGTCTATCAGTATTATCCCTCCCCACTGAAATTTGCAGCATTGGGGGTGGTGGGTTCCCTTCTTTACCATGTCGCTCTTGCCATTCTCTATGGGTTCTATTTTTTGTGGTGCAAAAACTGTTCAGTAGTCCCTGTTATTTTTCTGGATGAATTTTTTTATAAATAAGTGTAGATTTGGTGTGTATATGGAGGAGGTAGGTGAGTTCAGTGTCTTCCTACATTGCCATCTTGGACTAGACTCCTATTTACTGTGGTATTTACCTATTGTAGAACATCTTGGTTGTACCCAATTTGGAGGCAATACAAATGAAGCTACTATAGATAACCATGTTCAGATTTTTGAGTAAATATTAATTTCCATTTATCTGGGACAAACACCCAGAATTGCTTTTTTCTGGGTCATACAATAGCTGCATGTTCATTTTTTTTTTTAACAAACTGCCAACTGTTTGTTGATAATTTCTGTGCCATTTTGCATTTCCACTGGCAATGTATGACTGATTCAATTTCTATACTTCTCTTTTAGCATTTGTTGTTTTTACTATTTTTCATTTTAGCCATTCAAAAAGACATGTATTTTTTTTATTTTTTAAATGTTTTTATTTATTTCTAGGAGAGAGAGAGAGACAGCTTGAGCAGGGGAGGGTCAGAGAGAGAGGGAGTCACAGACTGAAACAGGCTCCAGGCTCTGAGCTGGCAGTCAGCACAGAGCCCGATGCGGGGCTCGAACCCACGAACCGCGAGATCATGACCTAAGCGAAAGTCAGACGCTTAACCGACTAAGCCACTCAGGCGCCCCCAAAAAGATATGTATTGATATCTTGCCATTTTAATCTGCACTTTCCTAATGATTAATGAGGTTGAACATCTTGTCATGTATTTAGTTGCCATCCACATATCCTTTTCAGTAAAATGTCCACGTATTTTGCCCATTTTCTAATTGGAGTTTGATTTGTTTGTTTGTTACTGTTAATTCTGAGGCTTTAAAATGTACATATAGAGGTGTCTGGGTGGCTCAGTTGGTTGAGCGTCTGACTTCGGCTCAGGCCATGATCTCACGGTTTGTGGGTTCGAGCCCCACGTCGGGCTCTGTGCTGACAGCTAGTTCAGAGCCTGGAGCCTGTTTTGGATTCTGTGTCTCCCTCTCTCTCTGACTCTCCCCTGTTTACGCTGTCTCTCTCTCTCTCTCTCTCTCTCTCTCAGAAATAAATAAAACGTTAAAAAATTTTTAATGTACATATATACTAGACACTAGCCCTTTGTCAGGTAATTAATTTGCAAATCTTTCCTTCCAGCTTGTAGTTTTCTTTTCATCCTCATCACAGAGTCTTTTACAGAGCTAAAGTTTTCCATTTTGATTAATATTGAAACGTTAAGCCAATCACAGTCTGGGTTACACCTCAATTGCTTGTGATGTATTATCCTTTTTAATATAATGTTGGATTCAATTTGACAATATTTTGTTAAAGATTTTTTCATTTGTGCTAATTAGTGATATTGGTATGTAGTTTTCTTTTAATGTCTTTGTTAATTTTGTTATCAGAGTAATGCTGGCTTCATAAAATGAATTAGGATGTGTTTTCTGCTCTATTTTCTCATAAAGCTTGGGTATCTTTGGTATTAATTTTTACTATATATTGATTGAATTCACCAATGATATTCTGTGAAAAACATTGTAGGATGCCTAAGAATTGTTTAGCAGAGAGTGTTCATGGTTTTCATCAGAATTTTCAAAGGATTTCCTAAACTTCCTCTCTCCTCTTTTTTTTTTTTTTTCCCTTTGGATGAGAAACTTCTCTCTAAAGTCTGCGTTTCAAAGAATGGTTCTTCGGTTATAGAGAAAATGAGGGTAGAAAATCTTCATCACAGGGGCACCTGGGTGGCTCAGTTTGTTAAGTGGCCGACTTCGGCTCAGGTCATGATCCCATGGTTCCAGCCTTGCATCGGACTCTGTGCTGACAGCTCAGAGCCTGGAACCTGCTTCGAATTCTGTGTCTCCCTCGCTCTCTGCCCCTCCCCCGCCCACTCCTGCCTGCGTGCTCACGCTCTCTTTGTCTCTTGTGTCTCTCAAAAATAAATAAACTTTTTTGAAAAAAAAAGAATTTTCAAAGGATTTCTTTTGTATTCTCTGAATTGTGAAGAACAACTACTCATTTAGAGATTTATACAGATATTAAAGGCTGATTGTGGCATGTTTTGGTTTGTTTATCTCGTGGAGTTGAGAGAAATAGGCTTTGATAAAAACCATTTTTTTAAAGTGGTGATGTTCATATAGATTTCAAATTAAGTGCTGTTAAATGCCTTTTGATAATTTTATCCAGTAAGTAGTAATACATATCCAGTCTGGAATATTTTGAAAATTCTTAAACAAATTCTTAAGAAGTCTCATCCAGATTTGTGGAGGTTAAAGTCAGTGATGCTTCAAAACCTTTTTTTTTCCTTGAAAATGTTATCTTTTGTTACTTTTCAAGGGTAGCTGAGGAAGAAAAAAGTCCTAATATGAGAAAGAACTACCCTCATGTTTGAGGGTGATGTGCTCTTGGTGGGGTTCTACATGACAATGGAGTGGTGATTGTCATGAGTTGATTACAATAATAAAGTTTCCATCCTTTCTCTAGAATCCCGAAACAACTTCTCTCCTAATGCTCTTATTGAGTAATCGCTCATTTCCCTTACATATCAGATGTTGGCATATAGAGAAAGCTGAAGGCTGAGAAACAGATATTATTTCTTCTTAACTCATACATGTAATTGTCCCACTTAGGATGAGAACTGACATCTGTTTGGGAAAAAACAACAAATACAAAACACTGTCCATTAGTCATAGTTCTTTTTTTTCTAAATATAATTTATTGTCAAGTTAGCTAACATACAGTGTGCTCTTGGTTTTGGGAGTATATTCCCATGATTCATCACTTACATACAACACGTAGAGCTCATCCCAACAAGTGCCCTTCTCAATGCCCATCAAGCTTCCACTTCCCACTGGTCACAGGTCTATTCCATGAATGACTCAGGAAGAGACTGTACTGCCCCTGGATGGTGGAGGTATAGCCTCATAGGGCTAAGTAAAGTGGTAGCTCCCTATGGTGAATTCCTCACTCCCACCAACCCTGACACCTCCATCCCACCTGAGGGTGCTGCCTGTTTTAAATAGATGCTACAAATATGATGAAGGAAAAATAAGCAAGTATGTTAGCATTTATTATAAAACAACCAAGATAATAACAGTAAAAATGAGAGGAATGTGGCAGTAGAGGTGCATTTATACCCACTCATGTGTCTGTGTTTGCAGCATGTACAATCTTAAATCATGGAGTTTCTGTGTGTATTATGTCCTTTCTTATGAAGGAAAGCAGAGGGTCAGCTGGTCCTGGGAGAAACTTGAAGTTAGAAAACCTAATGATTCTCCTGTTATTTTAGAAAGAGGAGACAGTTTAAAAGGGAGATATCAAGAAAGGTAGAGATTGGGACATTGCGGTCAGCCAAAGCATCCTGTGAAACAATCCAGGATTCTACAAACGGTGTCTTCCAAGATTCACGGAGAGCAGCAGGTTGGCTTGGAAAGCCAATGTCTTCAGATTAGTTCTGCATAATACTAATCAACACAACACAGGCCACATGTTCCTCATCTGAATCACTGACAGCCTGTAGAAAGATAGGAAATATCCTCACTATAGTAGTTCCTATCAACCCTGTCATTTCTCTCTTCACTCAAACCTGAGAAAGACACCCAGCATCCATCTTTAAGTGAAGTCACAGTGTGTATACAAGGCCAGGTCTAGTATTGAAGTCTGTGTTAGGAAATAAGATAGATACATCACATTAATAAAAGAAAGGATAAGAATTACATAATTTTCTGAATAGATGCAGAAAAAGCATTTGTGACAAAATACAGAGTCCTTTCTTGATAAAAACCTTCAAGAAAGCAGGGATAGAAAGAACATACCTCAAGATCATAAAGGCCATATACAAAAGACTCATAACTAATACCATCCTCAATGTGGAAAAACTGAGTGCTTTCCCACTAGGTCAGGAACACAACAGGGCTTTCCACTCTCATCTCACCATTTTGTTCAACATAGTGCTGGAAGTCCTAGTGTCAGCAATCAGACAACAAAAAGAAGTAAAATGCATCAAAATAGGCAAAGAAGAACTCAAACTCTTCTACGTGGAAAACCTGAAAGAATCCACCAAAAAACTTGTAGAACTGACACGAGTTTGGCAAAGTCCCAGAATATAAAATCAATGCACAGAAATAAGTTACAATTCTATACACAAATAATGAAGCAGCAGAAAGAGAAATCAAAGAATCAATCCCATTTACAGTTGCACCAAACAACATAAAATACCTAGGAATAAACCTAACAAAAGAAACAAAAGATCTGTACACTAAGAACTATAGAAAGCTTATGAAAAAAATTGAAGAAAACACAAAGAAATGGAAGAAATGCTCATGGATTGAAAGAACAAATATTGTTAAAATGTCAATACTACCCAAAGCAATCTACACATTCAATGCAACACCTAAGCCCCCATCAAAATAACAGCAACATTCTTCACAGAGCTAGAAGAAACAATTTTAAAATTTGTATGGAACCAGCAAAGGCCCCAAATAGCCAAAGGAATGTCGAAAACGAAAACCAAATGCACGTATAGGAGGATTAGGAGGAACTTGACGGAGGACCAAGGGGGAGAAGAAGGGCGGAAATGGTGGGGGAAAGGGAGAGAGGCAAACCATGAGAGACTCTTGAATGCTGACAAAAAC
>NW_024083100.1:0-1360 GCF_003009895.1 Hyaena hyaena | reverse complement strand
AAACAAAAAAAAAAAAAAAAAAAAAAAAAAAAAAAAAAAAAAAAAAAAAAAAAAAAAAAAAAAAAAAAAAAAAAAAAAAAAAAAAAAAAAAAAAAAAAAAAAAAAAAAAAAAAACAAATAATCCAGTGAGCAAGTTGGCAAAAGACTTGAACAGACACTTTTACAAAGAAGACATCTAGATGGCTAACAGACACATACAAAGATGCTCAACGTCATTCATCATCAGGCAAATACAAATCAAAACCACAATGAGATAACACCTGACACCTGCCAGAATGGCTAAAATGAACAACTCAGGAAATAATAGATGTTGGTGAGGATGCAGAGAAAAGGGAACCCTTTAGCACTGTTGATAGGAATGCAAACTAGAGCAGCCACTCTGGAAAACAGTATAGAGGACCCTGAAAATTTTAAAAATAAAGATACCTTATGACCTAGCAATTGCACTACTAGGTATTTATCCAAAGGATATCAAAATACTGATTTCAAAAGGAACATGCACCCCCAATGTTTATAGCAGCACTATCAACAATAGCCAAATTGTGGAAGGATCCCAAATAACCACCGACTGACAAGGTGATAAAGAAGGTGTGGTGCATAAAATGGAATATTACTTGGCTATCAAAAAGAATGAAATCTTGCCAATTGCAATGATGTGGATGCAACAGGACTGTATTATGCCAAGCGAAGTCGGATAGAGAAAGATAAATACCATATGATTTCACTCATATGTGGAATTAAAGAAGTTAAACAGATGAAAACATGGAAAGGGAAGGCAAAATAAGATAACGAAGGGGATCATTTATCCTTTCTTTTGTTAATGTGATGTATCACATTGATTGATTTGCAAATATTGAACCAGCCCTGTAACCCAGGAAGAATCCCACTTTATCATGGTGGAAAATTCCTTTTATGTGCTGTTGGATTCGATTTGCAATTACCTTGTTGAGGATTTTTGCATCTGTATTCATCAAGGATATTGGCCTGTAGTTCTCCTCTTACTGGATCTCTGTGTGGCTTGGGAATCAAAGTGATGCTGGCTTCGTAAAATGAATCGGGAAGTTTTCCTTCGATTTCTATTTTTTGGAATACCTTGAGATGAATGGGTATTAATTCTGTTTTAAATGTCTGGTAGAATTCCCCAGGGAAGCCATCTGGCCATGGGCTCTTATTTGTTGGGGGGAATTTTGATAACTGATTTGATTTCCTCACTAGTTATAGGTCTATTCAGATTTTTTATCTCTCCCCGTGTGAATTTTGGTAGTGATTGTGTGTTTAGGAATGTGTCCATTTCTTCTAAGTTGTCCAATTTGTTGGCATATAATTTTTCATAGTATTTCCTGATAATTGCTTGTACTTC
>NW_024083099.1:0-35810 GCF_003009895.1 Hyaena hyaena | reverse complement strand
TCTCTCAGTGGATTTTGCGTCTTTTTTCTCCCAATCTCTCAGGTTTTGTAAGGTTTCCAATGGCTTCAGATCTTTTCTGTGTGATGTATGGGCGCGAGTGCAAGTACGGAGCTCCTTACTTCTCCGCCATCTTGCCCTCTCTATCCTCTTTAGTTTGTTTTAAGCATTTGCTTTATATGCTGAACTATAAAATTATTTATATTGGCATTTTAATTTATACAACAAAACCTATGTAACTCTCTTAACCCTAACATGTGACTTGGATGAATCTCATTACTACTTTCCCTTTCTAAATTCAACATATCATATATCACACACACGCACACACACACACAAAAAGCAAGTCTTGGGGGAAGTAACGTAATCAGATGTTTGCACATGTGCATAACTACTTTCGTGGTTATAAATTAGAAACACTATCTATCTTTAAAACCAGATTGGATTCCTAAATTCACCATTTATTAACTTATGTGATCTTAAGCAGGATATCTACCTCTCAAATTCTGAAAGACAATGAAAATATTTATGTTTTTTGAAAATAATCTGTTTTTGTAAGAAAGTTTGTGGAAGTGTTTTGTATATTATAAAACAGCCTAGAAATAGAAAAAGTGTTGTTATTACAATAATAATTAGTATTAATATTATTTATCAAATGAACAGACAAAGCCTTAATGATGCTACAGCCTAATGAACCTCACATCCTCGATTCTGGTGTGATCCTGGACACCCTACTAGGTCAACACTAGAACCAGCACCTCCAGCTGACAACACAGTCACAGTCCGAGGAGTAATTATGAGAATCACCAGCAACCATCTAGCCAAAAGTTAGATGGTTTAGTCCAAATATGACAAACTAAAGAGGAAGAACCAAGATTCAGAATCAATTTCTTTTGAAACTAAAGATGAAACTATTGAACATGATGGTGGTTAAAGTGAAGAGAAAGAGACAAAGGTGAAACATTTCTTAAGGTAGAATTCTGGAGCTTTTGCCAGCAATTTATGAGACTCTTGTTACTGACATTGCATTCTGGGGGAAATATATAGGGAATGGCACATTGAGAATGGTAGGTCACAGAATCAGACTAAGTTAGTGATTTAGCCGAATTTGAATTGCACAAACTATAAACTGGGAACAGAGATAGAGAAATGGTTGGTCCAGAGACACACAGCTGTGGTAGATCATATATTTGATCCTTAATAATTTTAAGTTTGGAGCTCATGGAAATTGTATAGGTAGATTGGGCTTTAGGTGACATTGTCATATTACTTAGTTTCATTCGAGTTTATTTGAAGACAATATCTCACGATCCAGTTTCCCTTTCTTATTACCTCTCCAAATTACTCTTAAATACGAAAAACTTCCAAAGTGCTACTAAGAAGCAGAAGAAGTATCATCACTTAGAAAAAGAAATGATATGTTTATTTTATGATGGTATAAATCATTTATAAAACTAAAACAAAAATCCTATAAACTCCATTTCCAATCTTACAACCAGGGTATTTATTTGCCTTATTAAGATGATTCATTAAAAATATTTAATTATTATCAAAATTATTAATAAGAATACTCAGGGGCACCTGGGTGCTCGGTCATTTGAGAATCCAACTCTTGATCAGCTCAGGTCATGATCCCAGAGTTGTGGGAATTAGCCCCACATTGGGCTCTGCTCAGCATAGATACTATTCTCTCTCTCTCTCTCTCTCTCTCTCTCTCTGTCTCTCTCTCCCCCCGCCCTTTACCCCTCTTTCCCTTTCATGTTCTCTTTCTCTAAAATAATTTTTAAAAAGAATATTTATATAACCATCCTCTAAAAAGCAAATATGTGCATACGTTTTTAATGTGGATATTATTAATAGAAGTTGACTCAATAAAGGTTCTTGATTTTTTTAAATATAAAACTATGGTTTCAAAACTTCTTCAGTGCTACATGGTTCCAACAATTTAAAAAATATATTACTGATCACTAGGACAGGAAAGCTGGATGGTCATGAATATTAAAAATTTTATACTAAATATGCTTTTACTTATAAAATACTGATATTAGCTTTTTAAACATTTATTAGTTATTTGCTCTATGTAAGCAGTGATTTTCCCTATTATCTTATTTATTCTTCATAAGAATGTGAAAGAATCACAGAAGTGTGGAGCCCTGATGAAGTCAGGCCTGTAAGCCATCTCATCCATCCCTAGACTTTTCAGCTACATGAACCAAAAAATTATCTTCTTCTCTAAGCCAATTTGAGTTAGCACTCCTGTTACTCTAATTAAACAATCTAAAAGAGAGAAAACTTCAAGAAAAGCATAAAGTCATAAAGACTTTCTTAACACTCCTGATATTTTTCTCTCTGAGATACCATACACTCCTTGTGTGACAATGTATACTTCAGAATATGGTCAAATCACATAATTTTTACTTCCATTATAAGCTTATAGGTTTCTTGAGTAGGAGTTCTGTAACTTATTTTTTTCCTATGTTTCATGGGCCTGGAATTATATGTGGAGTATATCAGGTGTTCAAGAAATTCTATTCCAATTACTAATTAATCAATTCATGTAAATTCTTCTTAGCTGAAAGGATTAAAGAGTTACTTATTTTTTGTTTATTTTAGTTGCTGGTGCACTAAATCTACTTTGATGATTCATGTTTGTCAACCAATCTGACAACACATGAAAGTTCCAATGTATTCAGTTCCTCCCTAGACAGGGCAGCCAAGATATGTGACAGCACCTAGGCAGCCCAGCCAGATCTCTGACAGGTGCCACCCACTCCACACAGCCAGAGATCCAAAAGGGAAACAAGTACAGACGGATGTGGAGTGTCAGAGAAACTCCAGGGTGCCATGACAGAACAATGAGAGCTGTATCTAACTAATGTTGATGAGAGAGCATTCCTCCAGGGTTAGCAAACCTCACCTCCAAACATCAGGAAAATGACAACAGAAAACCTTTTTTTTAAGAGGAGAAAGAGAAAACATAGTCAAACTCAGTGAAATTAAATTGATACAAGTGTTGCCTCTGAATTTTTAAAACACTTATCATTGACTTGTCTTTTAACAGAATCAGTGGGCATCTTTTTTTCCCCATCCCTTCTTCACCGACATAGAGAGGCCAAGAATTGCTTGTGATTTATCAAGAAGTTCACACAGGAAAGGCACAGAAAGAAGCCATACATGCAGCCACAGTATTCTTGCTCATCTAGAGAACTACTCCTGTCAGTGGCTATGTTATCTTTCCTCTGCTGGCTCTAAAGATTTAAATGTCTAAAGAGTACTTCATCAACAGTCTTGTATTTTATAAAGCCTAGACTGTAAACAACACATATCATCCATCTGTTCCTTCTGGGAAATACAAAATAATTTAGAGTAAGTTAACAGTTTGACAAATTATAATATACTGGAAAAAACTACAAGCGCCTACTATGTGCCTCCCACCCAGACCCCCCCCACACACACACACAAACACACAGTTGTTTTTCAAAACATTCTGTCTTCAGGGATTTCACTCTACTTGAAGTAATTCTCCCTGAAATAAGGGGATTCATAACTTGACAACTTTCATTCCCTCACGTAACTCTTCACACTCCCTATACACAAAATACTAAAATTACAAACTGAAACAAAGTAGGAATTCTGTCCCTATATTTATAATGGATAGATGGTCTTTAGAGTCTAGTTTCCTTTTTTTTTCTCAAAGACTGTAAGGTAGGAAATCATCTTCCTAAGAATGGTCTCTCTCTGCATTTATTTTTACAGTAGCATCCATGTTTAAGAGAGATCCTATTTAAGGGCCTTACTTAAGGGAGATCTTAATTAATATACATGTATCCTGGATTACATATAATTGATGTTAGTGGAAAACCTGATCAATGTTTGCCCATGTAACACATTAAAACATTTCTACATGAATGAATGGAGATCCAGTGGTATCTTTAGAAATGAAAGCTAAGTTACACTACTAAAAAATATGAATGGCACTAAGTAAGACCTTACTGCAGGAAGCCATATGTTATTCTAAGTAGCACTGAGGTAAATTACCCATCACCAACTGTCTAGATTAGTTTAAAATTTTTACAGATACTCTTTTCAAATGCTAATTATTCAATTTTCCTTACAAATCCACAGCACACTCCAACAGGTTTCCTACAACACAAATAGTCCATTGCTCTCTAGAGAAAAGAGGCATTTTCCCTCAGGTCAGAGATGTGTTTTTTGACCAGTATATACACTGTCAAAAAGTCAGTACAATAAGGAAAGAAAGAAGATTTAGGAAAATGAGACAATAGCCATTTATGAAGGACTCAATATTTAAAGACAGCAAATGAAATTTGGTGTTGCATTTAATCAAATTTAATATCCAATAAGTCCTAAACTTTTGATGTAATGATAAGAATGATTTAAACACACACACACACACACACACAAAACTTTCCAGGGTCTACATGTAAAGAGCTTGGAAGTCATTACTCCATCCTAACAAATACAAACCTGAACAGACTGAAAAATCAACAAACCTTTTGTGGCTCCCTAAGAGAGAAAAGGACACAAGGCAAGTTACCACCCTGAGGTTTGGAGAAAGAGACAGGTGAATACAGGGGTCACTGCTTACTGGAGCAGAGACACATGAATGGACACTGTTGGAAGAACCAGTGCTGCAGTAGAAAAACCTGAATTGTAATTAAGGAGTTGCTCCATGTCCAGTGTGGACAACTCAAAATTAAAACCCAAAGCAATGTACAGATTTGATGCAATCCATATCAAAATACCAATATCATTCACAGAACTAAGACAAATACTCTTCAAATGTTTATGGAACTACAAAAGACCCTACAAAAAAGCCAAAGCAATCTTGAGAAAGAAAAGCAAAGCTGGAGGTATCACAATACCAGCTCTCAAGTTATACTACAAAACTACGGGAGACAGCATAATATAGTACTGGCATTTAAACAGACATATAGATCAATGGAACAGGATAGAGAGCCCAGAAATAAACTCACACCTATATGGTTAATTAATCTACAACAGAGAAGGCAAGAATAACAATGGCAAAAAGACAGTCTCTTCAACAAATGTTGTTGGGAAAACTGGACAGCTATGTGCAAAAGAATGAAATTAGAACACTTTCTTATACCACACACAAAAATAAACTCAAAATGGATTCAAGACCTAGATGTGAGACCTGAAACCATAAAACTCCTAAAAGAAAACACAGGCAGTAATCTCTTGAACATGCACCTTAGCAATATATTTATGAATATGTTTCCTCAGACAAGGGAAACAAAAGCAAAAATAAACTATTTGGACTGTAACAAAGGAAAAAAACTTTTGCACAGCAAAGGAAACCATCAACAAAGTAAAAAGGCAACCTACTGAATGGGAGAAGATATTTGCAAATGACATATCCAATAAGGAGTTAATATTCAAAATACATAAAAAAAAAAAAAACCCTATACAACTCAACATCAGAACAAACAACCTGATTAACAATGGGCAGAGGGCATGAATAGATACTTTCCCAAAGACATACAGACAGCCAAAAGACACATGAAAACATGCTCAACATCACTAATTATCAGGGAAATGTAAATCAAAACCACAATGAGATATCACCTCACACCTGTCAGAATGGCTATTATCAAAAAGACAAGAAATAGCAAGTGTTGGTGAGGATGTGGAGAAAAAGAAACTCCCAAGCACTGTTGGTGGGAATGTAAATTGGTGCAACCACTGTGGAAACCAGTATAAAGTTTTGTCAAAAAAGCTAAAAATAGAAATATCATACAGTCCAGGAATTCCACTACTCGGTATTTACCCAAGGAAAACAAAAACATTAACACAAGAAGATATATGCATCCCTATGTTTATTGCAGCGTTATTTATAACAGCCAAGATATGAAAACAACCTAAGCATCTGTTGATAGACAAATGAATAAAGGATATTGGTATATATAATCGGTATGACAATGCAATGTACCATTGAAAAGAATGAACGCCATTTTAGCAGTATAAGAATGAAAGAGTTGATTTAGAAATACCAGTGAAAACTTGTGATTTTTTTAAAAGAAAAGGTTATTTTCTGACAAGACAAAAAGGAAACCTGTAGCTTGTGTGTCATCCTATCCTATCTCAAATGTTCAGGTAAAGGAATGTATAAGTATTCCATCAGCAACATCCAGACTCAATCCTTTGTCTACTCTCCACTGAAAGGAGCCAAGTCTTTTAGAACTGATTGAATCCACATAGGCAGCACAATTCAAAATGAGCCTGAGACACCATGTTGTCAAAGCAAGGACACTCTTAGAGTAGCAGAGATAGTTAAAAGAGATTAAGAGCTCAATCTGTATAAAGACCTTCTAGTGGCCAAGTTGTATCAATAATCTCTTCAAGACAATCCCTGCTCTACTGTGGCCTTCCTGTAACTATGGGCCAATACCCTGAAGAGTCTTGGAAGCCCTACTGTTTAATTAAAAGGAACTATGAATGCATACCTTTAAGATATGTAGAGGTCATCATGTCCACCTGTAAGTTTTTAATGTTGCTCTATCTTAAATCATTCTAAGGTCTTTAACAAAGGGTTTTATATCTATCCTAGATTTTATCTTTCTGTTGGGATCCTTTCTTACCTGGAAAAGCCTTTGCTGTCTGAAAAAAATGCTTCTAGACACTTTCACATTGTCGTCTAAGTTCCATTTTAAAAGTGAATAATGTATTCTTTAATACATTTCTCTCCTCTCTCATTTCATTATTAGTAGCTAGAAGAAGCTAGGTGGCACCTTCAGGACCATGCCTGGAAATATCCTGAGCTATATCATAAAGTTCACTTGGTATATTTTCTCTTTTGCATGCTAACGCAGGCAACAGTTTTGTTAACTTTGTCTCATTATATAAGTAGGGTCTCCTTTTCCCCAGCATCCAATGACAACTTCCTCACTCCTTTGACCCTCCTTTGACAGCCTTCCTAAGTTCCTTTGGCTTCACTAATACCCTGCTCAAGACCCTTCAGACTTTCTCCACAGTCTCCTCAAGACCCTCCTGACATCTACTGATAACTTGTCCCAAATCTGATGACACAGTTTTGGTGTTTTGTTTTGATAGAACCGCACTTCCAGATCCAAAATTTTGTGCCAGTTACTATTGTTGCAATAACAAATGCTTCAAAATTTTAAAACAGTAAAAATAAATTTATTTTCTGCCATGGATTCTGTGGGTCTGGAATTTGGAAAAGGATCAGCTGGACAGTCATGACTAGAGTTCTCTCCTGTGATGACAATAAGACCCTCCAGAGTTGGAATATCGGCAGCTGTTGCAGCTAGAGACTAGACAAACATCTTTCTCTTTATGTGGGCTTAGGGCTCCTCCGTGCTCTCTACTTATGAACTAGTTTGGGCTTCTTTACAGCATGACAACCTCAGGGCAGTTGGGATTATTTATATGGCAGTTTGGAGTTCCAAAACTAATATTCTGATGAACAATGTGGAAGCTGCATTGTCTTCTTTTGAAGTAGCCTCAGAAGTCTACTTGTTTCTACTGCATCCCTTTGGTTGCAGGTAAATCATAAATATGCCCAGATTCCAGGGGACAAGAAACAGATTTTAGTTCTAGTGAAAGGGTTCTAGAAATCCATATGAGTGTGAAGTACCCTTACAACTATATTAGAAAATAAAATCTGAGATAGGATCTGACTGTGGAAAGCCACATTTGCTGGACCAACAAATTTGACAATTAGCTTATATAGACTAGTTCTAAATTTTAGTGTTAAGATTAGTTGAGAGACATATTACAAGTAATTTAGTGAAGCAGTGGTTATAACTATCAAAACTGCAATAAAATTACTAAAAAATAAGATAGAACTCATATAAAGTTATCACTGTTATAACATCACACTAATTTACTTAAATACTCAGAGACAAAGTGGTGGAATTATAGCTAGCTAATGGGGAATTCTACATTTATAAAGCCAGTTTTGTCTATGCTAAATCCCACTGGATTATGTCTAGGATGTGGATATTACCCCTTTTGGGTTCTACGTGGGAAAAGATTAAAAACTGCTCTTGTAGCCAAAGAGGAGCCATTGAAAACTCGAATGTCAATATCAGCACCTGTATCCCAACCTTAGCTGTGACCTCATTGAAGCCAAATATCATTTTTATTCATATTTTTGCTATCATTTTTTTTTATCAGAGAGGCTATTCCAAAATCTTTGCCACTTTGCTCAACCCCTTAATTCACCTTTACCCACTTCATTATTCAACAGATGGCTTCAGATTATTCTTTTTTTTTCTGACCCTAGTTAATAGCATGACCATTAACCAGTCACCTAAGCTAGAAAATTTAGACCTTCCCTCAACTTCTCTAGCTCTTCAACCCCTAACAATCTGTTCTCAAATCTTATACATTCTATATCAAATTTGCCTCTTCAGTCCTCATTACCTTAGTTCAGTCCTTCAAAAGCCTTTACTTGAATTATTTCAGTGAACATCAAACTTGACCTCTCAACTGAAGTCTCTGTTCTTCAATCAGTTCTTTCTTCCTACAAGCAATTCACATTGTTTTCGTTCTTTTCTTTTTTTTTGAATCATGAAATGAATAAAGAAGACTTCCCTTCACATGATGCTGGTAAAATTTAAAAGCCACTCACTTCATGTCAAACTTTTCAATCTATGAAATTCAGTGGTCTAATTGTTGAGTACAAGTGAGTACAGATTTTATTCTAACATTAAAGACAGTGTGTTAGTTGGGAGGGAAAGGGGGGTCAAAGCCATCACATTATATATAGACAAAAAATATTCCTATTAAGTATGGTGGGAAACACAGAGGAGCTAAATTTAAGATAGTTTATGAGGCTGGTGATATGTTTAAAATTTTCCTTACTACTAATCAACTTTAAAAGTCTTTTGACATAGATTTTCAAGAAATTTTATGTTCAAATATATAATGACTATTTTCCCATCTTGAATATTTCATCATAATCTTTGCTAATATTTACATTCATATATAAAAGTTATCTTTGTTGGGTGACAAAGTTAATAAATAAAACTTGGGGTGCCTGGGTGGCTCAGTCAGTTAAGTGTCCGACTTTGGCTCAGGTCATGATCTTATGGTTCATGGGTTCAAGCCCCACATCAGGCTCTGCTTGCTCAGAACCTGGAGCCTGCTTCAGATTCTGTGTCTCCCCTCTCTGCCCCTCCCCCACTTGCACTCTGTCTCATTCTGTCTCTCAAAAATAAATAAATGTAAAAATAAATAAATAAATAAATAAAACTTAAAATATCATCATAACACTGAACTTTCAAAATCGAAAGAACCAGATCCCTCCCCAGATAATTTATTTTTTTCCTCAACACAGAAAGAATTCTATGCTCTTACTGCAAAGGACTTCTCACCATTTTTCACCTAGAAGACTCCACAGAAACTTTCATCTCTGTATAATCACTTATACTGTTCTTTCTTAGAATCTACTTTTATCCCAGCTCTGACTAACATATTCCTACATACCTACTAGAGCCAAGTATAATATGGGGCCTTTGCTGATGAGCCAGACATAATTAATTTTGCCTTTCTGGGATACCAAAGTATTTCAGTCACTGCACCAATATGACATTCAGACCTATATCACCGGAAATATTAAACACAGTGTTCAGAGACTCTTCTTGGGGTATTTTGAATCTAAAGTAAAAATCTCCTAGGTCTGAGGAAACTACTAGTTTGGGGGATTACAACACACCATATGGATATTTTCTCTAAGACCAACTGGTAGGTCAGGATCAGTGATAAATCAAACAATGGATTGTTGAGGCCCCCTGTCCATGCTTTAATAGCAAAAGAAGAAGGATTTCAGAGACTATAAAACAAACAAACAAACAAACAAACAAAAAACACAAAGGGGTGAATACCAGGACTCATGTGGGATTAAGTACGTCAATTTTGAAATGAAACTAAAAGGAGAAACAAAATCTATATAATAAAATACATATCACACATAAAATATATACAACACATAATATGTAATGTGTAATATGTAATCCTTAATTCATGATACATAATTAAAATTATTTTTAGGGGCTCAGTCAGTTAAGTGTTTGACTTCAGAGCCTGGAGCTTGCTTTACATTATGTGTCTCCCTTTCTCTCTGCCCCTTCCTCACTCATGCTCTCTCTCTCTCTCTCTCTCAAAAATGAAAAAACATTAAAAATTTTATTTTATATATAACTATATGTAACTATATGTTACATAATAACATATAAAATTTATGATATAAACACCCTTAAAATCATTATTTTAATAAACTACATTTTTTCATGAAGCTGACAGAGCTCAGAGAGGATCAGCAACATGCCCGACATCAAATGGGCATCTAACAACTGGTAGCATCAGCACCAAAGCAAGACTTTCTGACACCAATTTTTTTTTCTGACATGAAATTTTCAATGTTCCCTTCATCATACCACTCTGTCACCAATATGCAGTTTGCCCATGAATTAGGCAATAAAAACAGACAGACGTGGATACATTTTCAAGAGTAGTCCAAGTAAGATAGACAGTTGCAGCAATTCAGCTCAAAGCGAAAAGCAGCATGGGCATTATGTGACACCGAGATTAAAGCACATGACTGATCCCTGATCGGAGAAATGTGCAAGGTGGAGATAATTGGTTTTCCCAGCTCTTCATCCAAAACCAAGTAAATTTCACCAGTGGGCACTAAGTGGTAAAGAGATAGATGCTTGTCAGAAAGAGAGGAATTTACTGAAGTAAATAACTTCTAGTGCATGGAGGTTACCTCTAATAGACAAAACACTGGAGTGTTGAAGTAAAAAACAATTTAGTTTGACACCTATGCTACAAATTTGATCAAAAAATAGGTCTGGAAGGCAGTTACTGCCTAAGATAAAAAGATATGTTTTTTTCTGTTCCTTAAAGAAAACATCAGATGTCATTACAGCATAAAAATAATAAATAAAATTTAAAATATCACAAAAGCTGAAATTATTCTGCAGACATGGCTGACTTCAACCCTATTCTAGTTAGCATGGTTCTGCATCTATGCACACTGACAGAGCAAACAAGATAACAAGAAGTTCATAATTATTTTTTTAAAAAAAGAATATTCTGATCTTTGGGGTTTAAGACAACTTTTAAGGCACAATAATAATAATTAAACTGTCAACACATTACACAACTAATTTGAGAACTGAAATAATAAAAATAACAGGGTGAAAGCAAGATAAAGACAATATACCTAGAATTTAGAGAACATTAATGGTGCAGAGTAAAATATAGCAAAATATATAAATAGGGTGGAAGAAAATCAAAAGAATTTTGGTGAATGTCAAATCTGTTAGAGGAGCATAAAAACAAAACTGCCATATAAATTTGGGGATATTTATTGAGGTATAAACAAAACTGCCATATAAATTTGGAGATATTTATTGAGGTATTCTAAAATAAAGAGCCAGGTCTCTAATTGACAATGGTTAGACACAAACTAAAATTTAAGAATTCTGATAGCTACCTTTCCAAACTTTTCTACTTAGGACACAGCCATTACTCTATAGTCATTTGGATACCAGCTCTAAATATTTTAACCTACAAGAAATAATTTCTATCTATAAGAAATAATGGAAGGTATACACCTCCTGTCTGGCAAACACATTCCTATAGAAGTCCTAGAACACCTCTGCTGAAGAAAACTGGGTGGGGAACAGCAAGCAGGTCAGTTATACATATAGAGAATCTATTTCCTCCTCCAAGCAGACAATAAGGTGAACCTCTGCTCCACCTTGAAATGAGCACCATGATAGATCATGGCTCTAGACTAGAATTTCCCTGTTCTCTAGTAGGCTGCTGAGAACTAGTCATAAAGAGAAGAAAAAGACTGTGAGAGAAAATCAGTCTAAGCATATCCATTTATACATTTGATTAATTAATTAATTAATTAAGAAAGCATAAGTGGGGAGGTGGGCAGGGAGAGAGAGAGAGGCAGAGAAACAGAGAGAGACAGAGAGAATCATAAGCAGGTTCCACGCTCAGTGTGGAGCCCAATCCAGGGCTCTCTTCTACCACTCTGGTATCATGACCTTAGTCAAAATCAAGAGTTTGATGCTCAACCAACTTAGCCACCCAGGTGTCCCTATTTATACATTTTAATATTGTATGTGTCACTTAGGTTATGACCAAATGGAGCCATCTGCCCGCCTTCTTACATACTCATTTCTCAGGGTACTTGATTCATTTCTATTCTCTGAAAATGGCATAAAACATTTAAGAAGCAACTTACCTGCTACACAGTATTTTGTTAGGGTATATCGCCAGCTGCAAGAGATAGACAGATACAATTTTCAGGGTCATTCCTATGATAGACTGAGTTATTAACCACATTGAGACTCAAGAGGATATTGGCTAATTAAACTGGCATCTAACACGCCATCTTCTGTAAAATCAAAACTTCCTGCTGCCATAGCAAAATGTTCCACAAATGTGTACTTTCTTTGATTGTCCTCTTTCTTGCAGTCAGTCCTTCCTTTAAATTACCTCTTTGATGCTATTACCACAACTCTGGAACATTAGGTGGCAAGGCCGAATAATGGAGTGGTTGCTTAAGAGAGTGAGTTCTAGTATAGGAATGAATGCCTTGGTTCAAACTAGGGCTCAAGCATTCCACCTTAGAGTGGCAATTGTGCCTAATACCACTCACAATCAATTTCTAGCATTTTTCCATTGTTTTGCTTTAATCTCTGAAAGAAGGACAATAATATTTATCTCTTAGGGCCAGTCTAACATGAACTTTTAGAAATCTATATGGAATGCTTAACATCTTGTCTGAAATAAGTACTTAATAAAGGTCCAGTTCTCAAAAATATGTTTGGCCCCAAACTCATCATTGTTACTGTGTATTAACTGAATGTTTACCATACACTATATATTCTATCAGACTCGGAGCCTTCTCAGGCATTTCTACATGGAACAAATAAAAACTGCCCTTATAGACATTAAGAGACTTAGTATACTACCTGTCCAGGGTCTGGTCAGTGACCCTAAGAACATAGCAAAACAAAGCAAAAAAGATTTAAAAATATCAACTGACTCATTTCTGTGCATGAATGTCAACATTAGTATATTCACCTTGTTTTTAAAAAAAGAAAAAATTCATGCTTTAAATAAGGTATTAGTTGATTCAAACATACCACAAGTTTTCTTTTCTTGTTCATTTTCCTGTGACTGATAGCTATGATACAAAACATATAAACAGCCCTCCAAGGATGTGAAATATGGCCTAAGCCATAGAATTTTCATGTTTGCTGCTTTTCCTAAGTTGATCATTGAATTGCCTGGAAAAAAAAAATTGAGAGCTGTTTAATATTTAACATGTCTTGACAGATCTGCTAAAGATTTCATGGGTTACGCTACAAGTTTTCATTGTCTTTTTCCTTCTACCATACATATCAAGTGCATGCCAACACCTGACATCAAACATTATAATTACTAATCGGTCACTTGGTACTCCGCATTCGATCACCATGTAATATTTCACCACACAATTTTACCTCTGTGGAAATTGATTGAAACAATCTGGTCTCCCTCAGACTTTACACTATTACCCAGGTGATGACATTCATTTCTCTGACCAGAGAAAAACAGATTCAGTCATTCAACCCCAAGAGCTATCACCTAGTTTTCTACCATCTAATAATCATACAGAGAAAGAACATACATACTCAAGAAAAATCATTAGGATGAATGGAAATATAATGAAAATTCCAAATGAGAAGTAAGGAAATAAATACTATAGAGATTTCAAGGATGGCAAGATTTCAGGCAATGTTTGAAAGGGGGGGGAAATGATATGTCAGGAGATAAACTCAATCTCTTCTTAAATTGTTTGGTCAGCAAGTTTATAAAGTATCACAGACAGTCTCTGAATTAGTATGATTCAAGAAAAACCATTGAAATGTTTTCTGGCATCTAAAGCTATAACAGATGGTATACCTATCTATATGTACATTAATGTGATCTGATATATGCTTGCAAGAAATCAGCATTATAAAGTGGTATACCCACAGGAGGCCTTCCAATATTGTAATGCTCACTTAGACTCTTGTTTCTTTTATAAATAAAACACATTTTTCTATACTTTCTATGAGGTAAGAATCTTTTCTTACTTTAGCATCTTTTCCTTAAAATTTAAGGATGTAACAAGCTTTCAGACTCAAAAATATATAATTTAGAAAAAAATACAAATATAATGCCTTAGATATTTCTTTTCCTCTTCAAATATTCCCTTAAGCCAAAGATCTATATTCTGCCATATCTCAACTGATCATTCACAAAAGGAAAATCTCCTTTCACAAAAGAAAAATTTCCTTTCGTCAAAAAACAGTTTGACATTTATGTTAATACTTTGTTATCGTCTTTAAGGAGCCAGATCTGTTTACAGGCATCTCATTTAAGGAGAATTCTGATGTGATGTGGAAGGAATTAAGAATGAGGGAAACTGATCTGATCTAATTTGATGTAACATAAGCAAAGTGGATTATTATAGACAAATTTCCTCAACTGTGAGCTGTTGCCCACTAAAGGAAGTTCCATAGAAATGATTATATGAAGGGAGAGATGTAAAATCTGTCAGACAGAGCCATCACAATATTAATTTTCTTTTTCCATAAATGGTATTTCATATTGCTTCAGAAGAGGTCACTCAAATGAAAATTATATGTAGGTGATGAAGATTTGTGGGAAGACAAGGAGTCAAATTTTAAAATATATGAATCACTGGGGCCTATCAATCTCCAATCCTCTATAGATTGAAATCACCTCTACCACAAATAATGAGCCAAAATCTCCAAAATGTCTTAGTTAACTGGTGAAGAGATGAAGAAAGTGAAGACAGTCCAGTTAAAGACATGGCTTCTCTAGCTCTCACCTATCTGTATGTAGATTAAAGAGTTGTCACTTTGAATTATTTGGCAAGCACATGTATACATTTATGTAGTTCGATAGTAAATTATGGGAACATGACAATTAGGAGTCCTGAGTGAATAAGAGAAGTTCCTGACACTGGGTTAGATCAGAGCTAATTTAAAGTGGGGGTATTGACCAAGTGGTCTGGTAAAGAGTGTTTAGAAACTGGGAGATAATTTTTAAAAGCCTTCTATAGAAATTTGATATTCCTGAAACACTTTTACTGTAGTTTACAAAGGTGTCCATCCTCAACACAATGTAAGTTTAAAACAGTGGTGGTGATGGTAGTGGTGGTGATGATGGAGATGGAGAAAGAAGGAGGAGGGGGCGGGTGAGGAGGAGGAGGAAGAGGGGAAGAAGAAAGAAGAAGAAGAGGAAGAAGAGGAAGAGGAAGAAGAAGAAGAAGGAGAAGGAGAAGGAGAAGAAGAAGAAGAGGAAGACAATGCAAAGACGAAGAAGAAGTTGTTAGCCTATTTGGGTCCTACTAATGTCCTGGCCAGGACAGAAGTCAAAACATAGGCACAGTAGAGATAATTCATACTCTCTTCAAAGTTTAATCTAACCCTGGGTTCTTATGCGTAAAGATTTGGATTGTAGTCCTTATCACCTGTGTAACTTTGGGCAATGCTGCTCTTAAACCCAGGAAGCAGTGTCCCTCCTCTGTGTTACACATAGGTGACTACTATTTATAGTTGACCCTTGAACAATGCAGAGGTTAGGGTCCCCAATGCTCCATGTGGTAAAAAATCTATGTACAACTTTTGACTACCTCAAAACTTAATTACTAATAGTCTACTGTTAACAGGAAGACTTACCATTAACATAGAGTCAACACGTATTATTCATGTTATATGTACTAAATGATGTATTCTTACTATAAAGTAAGCTAGAGGAACAGAAATATTAAGAAAATCATAAGGAGAGATTTTCCTTATTATTTCTTTATATATTTTCCAAGAGAAAATATATTTACAGCAGTGTACCATATTTATTGAGGAAAAAGCTGCATATAAGAAGGCCTTATGCAATTCAACCCATGTTTTTCAAGGGTTAACTGTACTGTCCTTTAAAATTTCTAAGCTCCAAGAGAGTGCCTAAAACTACAGCCTTCCAGGAAGGGTGCCTTACCCAGACCAATCCACACAGGTTCTATTTACCAGAAGCTCCCACCACCAGACCACCCACCTCCAACCTGTTCTTCCCTGTCAGGGATCTACCCAATCCTATACTGGAAGGAGCCTATAACTTCATCCCATCTCCCACATGTGGGGCTGGTCAAATGCAAAAAGGAGCTCTAGGACTCATGCCCATTATTTCTAAGGGGGAATAGAATATGTCATCCCAGAATGTGTCACTTTGGAATATGGATTATTTTCAGCTAAAGACAATCAGGGCCCAGCAGACTCAGGAAGAGATATTAACTGCCCCTTTAACTGCCAAAGAATTTAGATAGAAGCCCTGTAACCAAAAAAGAGCTATGACCAGAAATAGCTTTTCAATATCAGAAAAACTTACCTGTGTGGCATAGCAAACACTGTTTACCAAACATTTGCTATTATCATCTTCCAATTCCTGTGAATTCTCTTCCTCTCTTTTGAAGTCCAGACCTCTACCTCCTTCTCTTTAGCTCAGGATGGTATATAAGCCTCAACTACCAGATTTCTGGGGAGTCTCATTTTTTTTTTTTTTTGACTCTTGATTTTATTTTTTTTTATTTTTTTTATTTTTTATTTTTTTACAAATAGTTTATTGTCAAATTAGTTTCCACATAACACTCAGTGCTCATCCCCATAAGTGTCCTCCTCTATGCCCACCCCCCCTCCCCCCCACATCCATCAGTCCTCAGTTTTTGNTTTCCCCCACCATTTCTGCCCTTCTTCTCCCCCTTGTTCCTCCGTCAAGTTCCTCCTAATCCTCCTATACGTGCAAACATATGATATTTGTCCTTCTCTGCCTGACTTATTTCGCTCAGCATAACACCCTCAAGGTCCATCCATGGGAGTCTCATATTTTTAATGGGACTCTCATACACACAAAATTTTTTCGTGTTAATCTGTCTTATGTCAACTAAATTATTAGACCAGCTAAAGAACCTAGGAGGAAAGAAGGGAAAAGCTTTCCACTCCTACATTTCCTTTAGGGGCCACATGAAAAGCCTGGTTGTAAAGCAGCCTGGCCAGAGAGTTTCTTCCAAGTGATTTGAGATGTCTCAAATTGTTTATATAGACAGGAGCTCAGCAAAAAATGTTTGCCCCTACACCAATTTCCTCTCTCTCTGTCCTTCTCTCTCTCTCTCTGAGTGTGTGTCACTTCACTCACTTCAAACAAATTACTTAACCTTTCTAAACCTCCATTTTCTTGTTGGTTAAATGGGGAAAAAACATAATAGCTATAACATGATGTTGTTCTGAGAATTAAACTGCATAAAATATGTAAAACACCCCAAAAAGTGCTTGATCCAATATAACTTCACAATAAACAATGCTGTTACTATTCTAATATTGTGTACACAGTTCTTAACACACATAGTGGGTGCCTAATAAATATTCATTCCCTCACAATATCATCAAACACAGTCCTAACTTACTCCATACAATGACCTCAACTCAGTCTTCATTTCCATTTTTGTTCTAACCCTGATTCTAGCTCTCCCTGCTGATATTTCCTGCTCCTTTTCCCATCTTCAAATGGAGTCCCCTATGTGGCTCTGGTTTTTGGCCATTCTAGGGTCACAGAATTGCAGCACATGTGTAGAGATGCTGCAAACTGATTGGTTAACAAAATTTGTCTCATCCATTTTCAGGCATTTGCATGCTTCTAGGTGAAGCATGTATTCTCAAGTTGGTAGAAGATATTTAATCACGCTTTGTCTTAACACTGGTCTCATTCCCAGAAGTATATTTCTTGTCACACCCCTGTAGGCATTTGAATTTGTGAGTTTTGACATTTCAACTCCTTTAGCTTTTATCCTTATTTACTATTAGGAATAGAAAGACAAATAGTTTAACCTCTTGGCTAGTGACACACAGAGGTCCCTTTGCTTACACACTTGACCCTCCCATGGCTTTCTTGGTATGTGGTCCTCTGCTGCCCCCTAAGGGCCTCTGCTCATTTTACCCACTGGCCTTGCTTGAGGCTATTAAAGACCGTTAAGAATCTGTTCTGACTTTAGTGTATAGAGTGAAAGGTATGGAGTGTATCCAGAAGTAAATTATAAAGCTCTACATCATAAAGTACATAAAATATACTCCCTACATGAAAATGTTCTTTTTGTGAGGTCCTTTTCATAGGACTAATCCCACTTTTTCAAAATATATCATTATTTGTCTATTTATAGTCCCCACTAAATGGAGAACACATACAGAGTCATATAATCCAGCCTGGCCATGAGGGAATGGCTCTGGCAAGAAGGGTTCTTACATAGACTCACAAAAAGTAAGAAATAGGTATGCAACTAAGAAAAAGCTTAGAGTTGTTGAAATGATAATAGTTCATCATGTCTAAAAGATTTAAACATTGCAGGGGTCCCTGGGTGGCTCAGTCAGTTGAACATCTGACTCTTGAATTTTAGCTTCAGGTCATGATCTCAGGGTCATGAGATTGAGTCCTGGGCCTCTGCACTGAGCATGGAGCCTGCTTAAGTTTCTCTCTCTCTCTCCCTCTGCCACACTCCTCTGGATGGGCATGTTTGTTTGCTCTCTCTCTCTGTCTCTCTCTCTCTCTCTCTCTCTCTGTCTCTCTCTCTTCCCTCTCTCTCTCTCTCTATTTCTGTCTTAAGTGAAAAAAAAAAGAAATAAGAGCTGAAAAATAGTTGAACATGGCAGGTAGGGATGGGATGAAGTAGAAAAAGAGGAAATTGGAAATTTAAGTTAGCCTAGATCATTAGGAGCCATAAATAAAAGTTTATACTTTATTCTAAAATAACTGGGGATCCATTGGGAGGTTTTAATCAGCAAATATTTTGGTCAGGTTACCATTTTTTGAAAAATCACCAAAGAACATTATTGTAGTGATCCAGGCAAGAGAGGATGATTGTCTAGTCCAGGTGAATGGAGGTGAGACTAGAGAAAAATGGCTAAGTCTGGAATATTTAAAATATTAATTCAACAGAGACTATGAAGAGAAGAGATGAGTCAAGGATGATCTAGTTTCTGTTTTTGATCACTGAATACATATGGTGGTAGAATTAACTAAAGTCAGTATCTCAATACAAAAATATGAACCATAAAAGGAAAAAATGATTAACATTGTCAAAATTAAAAATTTCTGCTCTTCAAAAACACTGTGAAGAAACAAATCAAGTTAGCTTTGAGAAAATATTCATATAATAAATATATTTGAAAACGACTTGTGTCAAAGATATATAAAGAACTTTTACAATTCAGTAAGACAAGCCAATAATAAAATGGCAAAGATATGAACCATATATGTGTGTGTGTATAATTATTATTCAATTAGTAATATGCACATGAAAACATGCTTAATATAATTAGTCATCAGAGTGATGCAAATTAAAACCACAATACTACACATCCATTTCAATGGCAATTGTTTTAAAAAACTGACAATGCCGATTCTTGACAAGTCTATAAAAAAACTGGAAATCATATATATTGCTAGAGGAAATGCAAAATGATACAGTCTCTTAAGAAAACAATTCAGCAGTAGAATAAGCCTAAATATATACTTACCATATAACCCAATAATTCTACCTCTAGATATTCACCCAAGAGAAATAAAAATATATACCCACACAAAGACCGACAAACAAATGTTGAAAAACTTTATTCAGAATGGCCAAACCAACTCAAATGTTTTAAAGTAAGTAAACTGTGGTATATTTATACAACGAAATACTAGTCATCAATGAAAAGAATCCATCAAAACAAATAACTTAAATGCATATATACAAAGCACTTAGTAAAGTGAAAGGAGCTACAAACAAGAGTTTACATCCTGTATGATTCCATTTAATATGAAACTCTAATATTGTAAACAAATTAGTGGTTACCTGAACCAAGGTGGCATGGTTTGAGTGGGAAAGGACGTAGGAGAACTTTTAAAGGTGATGGACATGTTTTATATCTTGATTGTGGTGGTGTTTACGTGGGGTTTTAAATTTGTCAAAGCCTATTACTGTACACTTAAAAAAGAGTGCATTTTGTTGTTTAACTCAATAAAGTGGATTTAAATAATAGATGAATAATTGGTAAATTAAAAGGTCACAACTGACAATTCATGAGCTCCACATGATGAGGTTTCTTTGGCTTCCATATCTCTCTGGAGTCCCTTTTAATTGAATTCTAAGTAGCAAAACACAATGACACATCTTAACAGTATTTTGAAGAACAAAAAAAAAAATCAATTTTTGAAATTTTTAAACTAATGTGTGATACAGAGCATCAGTATCCCTCTATTTAAAAACAACAACAATAAAAACTATTTAATTCAGCCTAACTCAGAATATTTTCACTCAGTGAACCTTTATGCAGATATCATCCTTTCTAATAAAGCGCCTCGTTGAATCATCACAAAAGTGAAAACAATAACAAATGAATGTGGCAGAATGAAAAGGAGGCTCTACTGATGATCAGTGTTAACACAACCACTAAACAGCTGCTCAGCTCTTTCCAAAACCATCCTCACCCTCGACTACATCTTCTTGAGCCGTCCTCTTCTGACTTCGGACCATCTGTCATTTGGCAGATAAGCCATATTCTGAAACATCTATATTCAACCACCATTCTCAAACTCTGTGAGTATGCACTAATTCTAAACAAGCCTATGATGATCTATTTTAACATTTTGTTTTCCTCATTTCATTTAAAACTCTGTCACACATGGGGAAAACTTAGAAGATTTCTGTAGCAAAATGCAGCATAATTGCCTCTGAAAAGGTTCCCTTACCTTTTGCAAGCTTTTAGTATCAATTCAATAAATTTTCAAGCCTTGCAAAGAAAGAGAATACCATATAATTTCCTCTAGTTGATAATGAAGACTCACTGGGGATTCAGCTAATTTAGAAGCTTCACAGATTTTAAGCATCTGTAGGATTTTTCTTCTTAGCTACATTTCAATCTCAGTCCTGAATATAATATTTTAATTACTTATGTCCATATTCAGTTATCATTTTCCTGCTTTCCAAATGCTGTATATCATTTATCAGAAATGGAAACAAAATTCTCTTTTTTGATCTTTGAAATAGACCAGAGTACTCAGGTAATTTTCAAATCTATTTTCTCAGTTGTGTAAGGGGAAGAAAATGAAATGGAACCAGTTGCTGAACTAAATAGAAAAAGTTCAGAACTGAGAGGAAGAGCTAAGTTATCATTTCCAATACATCAAATCAACAAGTTCATAGACAGCCTAGGAAATCCTACACTCTAAACCCTTCCACTGAACTACCATTGAACATATCATCTAAGGTGAGGGGAGAAACATGCAGTGTTACCCTTCATATATGACTATTCCTAGGAATCTGTTTTGTGTAAACCAAGGATAGCAGGTCATTACTCTCTTGATAAGCTATCCAGTTCCTAGTTAAACCAGTCAAAAACTTGCTTTAAGAAATAAAATTGAAAAAGCTCTTACATGTGATTAAAAAAACAATTTAGTTTTAATTCATATATAAAAATAGACCCTAGTGCAACCCACTGTTTACTATTATACTTAACCATGTTTTTACATTCCGGTAGAGAAAGATCAGTTTACTCTCTGCATAAATGCAAACATCTAAAATGACCACAGGGCAGTATGCAAGAGGTTCCCCAAACAGGAAAATTACCTTCTTTCTTCTACTGTTTCCGTCCCTTCCCTTTTTCAATTTAGAGCACTTACTGCTAATTTATCCATATGCCTAAGAATTAGTGGACATAACTATCTCAAAGGATAAGAGCTGTACTGTAAAAATAACCATGAAAGAGCTCTCGTCACTGGAGACCAGTCACAGCTTCCGGCATACACAGCTAGTAAACAGAACACCTAGCCAAAGATCAAGGCAGTTCACATGTTAGAATACTTTGCTTACCAAGAAAGCACCTACTATACGTGAAAGAACCTTTATGCTATAAACAAACATGATGGAAAAAAGCAATGCATATTTGAACAACACTTCCTCTGAAGAAAAACACTATTTCCACTAAACATCTGAACAGATTCATATTACTGCAAACACTTGGTAACTACTGTGGCATCTCCATTAGAAAAATATAAAGACTGACACAGCCTAACCCTGTCACCTCCTTCTATTCATTCTTGAGCTCTTTCCTCTCTAAAGACCAAGTAAGGAAAAGTGGAAATAAGGATAATATTTTTTCTTCTGATGGAAATCGAGCTTTTTGGATATGCGGTTTCAAATCTCCAAAATCTGTATTCAGGATCCTTTTATTAAATAAAATCAGTCTACATTTAAATTTTCAATATTGGCGCAAATAAACATATATACCCTCACACATACATTGAATTTTTATACACAAAATTTTCAAGGAGATTCAGAAATCCAGAGCACACATACAATTCAATTCAATTCAAATCTATGTGTAAACATGTATCAAGGTGTGTTATGAAAAGCATAAGCTATATTTACCTTTGAGCTTTTGACCCTGTCTCATTACCAATGTACAGAGGACTCTTACTTTTCTTGCTGTGTACAATAAGTCACAAATATTTAGAATTAAATGGGAAAACTCTGGCACTAATGTTAGCAAGTAAACAAACCAATTAGAAACAAAACAAAATTAAAAAAGCCTTGGCTGACTGTAATTCTACAATTCAGAGTTGGCTTCTGGTGCCACTTAAACACATAGGATCAATGCCCTTAGAGAAAAGTCACACTAAAATAGGTGCTATTAATTCTGTTTAGTAAATACATCCCCTGTCTTCCTTTGAGAATGAGTCTTAGAGAACAAAATTTGATAAAGAGCCCAAAATTGGAATCAAAAGATAAGTTGCACAAAGCTACAGGATGCATTTTTTCTACAGTTGAGTGTGTGTGTGTCTGTGTGTGGTTTTACATTTTTCTAACCTATGACTAAAGGAACAATAAACTAACATTCTTTTCAAGAAATAGTTACAATTGATAACACCCTTTCCTACACTGTGTAGAAACAGGGCAAATTCCAAAGCCGTCCTGGTACGATAATTGTTGGATTTTGCTTTCTACTTAAGGTTTTCATTATTGTATAATTTTATTAAGTAGGAAGGAAAGAGATTACAAAGTGAAAAAAGATGAAAATCTCAATCCAGGACACTTTTAAGAAATGTGTTTTAGTGAAGGAAAAATATAACTTCATTTTCCTGCTGCCCCACGTGGCTCGATTCTCGAGTCCCCAGTTGGCTCCCACCTGGGGTAAAGACCCTCCCCTAATCCCACCTACCACTCTCAGCTTATTCCCTAAAAGACCACTTCATTACTCCGGCTTCTTCCATTCTATCTACTCTAGATTTGCAGGTCCTCTACCTGCAAAGCTTGTCCAACAGTTCAAAGCTTTACATCCACATTTTTAAAATTTTTAATGTTTATTCATTTTTGAGAGAGAGAGAGAATGAGTGGGGTAGAAGCAGAGAGAGAGGGAGACACAGAATTTGAAGCAAGCTCCAGGCTCCAAGCTGTCAGTACAGAGTCTGATGTGGGACTCGAACTCATGAACTATGAGATCATGATCTGAGTCAAAGTCAGACACTTAACTGACTGAGCCACCCAGGTGCCCCTACATCCACGTTTAAAGAGAAGCAGCCATGGGGCCCCTAGATAGCTCAGTCGGTTAAGCATCCAATTTTGGCTCAGGTCATGATCTCACAGTTCGTGAGTTCAAGCCCTGCATCAGGCTCTGTGCTGACAGCTCAGATCCTGAAGCCTGCTTCGGATTCTGTGTCTCCCTCTCTCTCTGACCCTCCTCGGTGCACACTCTGTCTCTCTCTGTCTCAAAAATTAATAAACTTTAAAAAAAAATATGAAGCAGTCTCCTTGTGTCCCTTTGTGGGCAGTCACAGCCCACAACAGTGACACATCTCTGTGTTTACTTGCACCTGAGCTGACGTGGATTCAAAGTGCCCCAGCAGTAGTGTCTTTGAACAGGCAGAGCAATTATACAACTATTCCCTCTCAGGCACACAGACATAGGAGACCACCCGCCCAAAACCAGTGCCACCAGCTAGTTCTCCCTCTGATTCTTTACAGCCCCCACACAGCTGTTTCAGCTCTGAGAGGGAAAGAACGGCTGCCTCAGTTTGACTCACACCTACAGGGCTTTTCTTCATTCCCACTCTCATCTCCATGATCCCCAACTGCTCACATCTCTCCTCCCCTTTTATCTGTATTAGAGGAAGTACAAGGCTGTGGGCAGAGCCCTTTTGTCTTCCTGTTTAGATCAGACATGTAAGTAAACACATCTGTTTGGCTAGGGCACAAGCAAAGCCTTAAATAGTAGCATTGCCTAAAAGACATCACTAAGTTCTGCTAGAGAATTATTACAATTAAGACTTCTCATGACAAGGCAGCTTTCATACAGCTAATCAAACAAGATATCATTTCACAGACCCACTTGCCTCCTTTTTGCATATATGAAAAATGCTGTTACTTAGAGAGCTGTAGAAGGCAAGCAATTGCATATAACAGCCAAGTAAACCCATGTTCTCAAAACAGGGCACCATGGAGAAAATCATAGTCCTTTAAAATAACAACTCTCTCTAAAGCAGATAAAATCCTTTAAAAAAAAAACTGCTTTAGAGAATTGAAGTTGTTTTCATGGATTTCTCTCCTCCCAATCTACTCTGTATTTATTCATAAAAATGGATGTCAAGAGTAGATATGCATTTTGTTATTTGTGAAAAAAAAATCTCTCTGGAAGATTGTCTACTTTATTAGTACTGAAGAGATTATTAACCAATTTTTAAGCTATCTTTCTTAAAGGGGAATTTAATGGTCCCTGTTTATTTCTTATATTACAAAATATAAGAAACCTTATTCTACACTTCTATAACACCAGTATTATCCAGATTTATTCAACACAATTTATTCGTTTAGGTATTTTCCAAACATTTTGAAAAGCTTTTAGCTCTATTTCTGTTTCCATATCCAGGGCCAAGTACAGTGCTGTCTGGAACAGTAGTTGATCCTCTGTTATATAACTGTACCCATTTTTCAGCCAGCATGGCTACCAGGCAAGGGTGAATGGCTGGTCTGCAGTGACCATGGAACTTTGTCATGCCACAAATTAGCTGTAGACAGCTCCTGGGTCAGATCAGCCCAGAGCATTGCCTTGCGCTCTTTCTAAGTATTCATCACCATTCTGAATGTCATAGTGCCTAGCCTGTGGACAGAAAGGCAGAATTCCAGCCAGGCTCCCTCGACCAGTTCCCTCTACTGGTCCACTTTTTGTAATGCTGGGTCATGTTACTTGTTTATTTTCTTACTACAGTGTTAACAGCCTTTGGATAGAGCACATACTAAATCCTACCTCCTTATCTACATGGGAAATCTACACTCTTGAGGCCAAAGCATCTCCTCCAGGGTGAGGCTGCAATGTTGCCAAACAACACTGTTTATCTTTCCTTTTTCAATGCAACCAGCAGATTCTGTACTCACTTCCTTTCTTCTATTAGGGCTCTGATTACACTGTACTCTGGTGATTTATTTGCATGTCCATCCTTCTCCTCTGCCCTAGCCTTTGCCCTTAAATTTCTTCTAGGGACTAATCTCAATATCCTTCCTCAGGCAGGCGTTCCCGAAGGCTCAGAGTTGGTTTCTCCATTATATGCTCTCATTTTGTTCTGTTCTCTTCCTTTGTATAAAGTCACATTTGTCAGCATCTGTATAGTTTCTATTTCCCAGAACCTTAAGTTCTATAACTATAGGGACCTTGACAGCCTTCTTCACAGTTGCATCCCTAAGGCCTGGGACAGTGCCCAGAATCTGGTAGTTCTCAACTATTTAAAACATTGGGTAAACAAATGAAGGAATGGGAGCTTCTTGAGAGTTGAAACTATATCTTGCTCAAGTTTTTATATCCAAATGAGTGAGCAACAATTTTCTGAATCAATGATCAATTCAGTACATTGTGTGTTATTCACTTATATTCTACAAATACAGTCAAGTTACAACAAACTTGATTCTCAAGAAAAGTGTAAAACTTAATTTCCCAAAATGTATAAGGATCACAGACACAGCAGAGTAGAATAAAGCACAGGGAATTGAGATTTTTAGGTACAATTTTTTAAACTAGTAGTATCTTGAAAATATTATACCGTGCCATAAAAATTTGTTCTGATATATGTCCAGACACTAAACACAAGCCAATACATATTCATACATATTTGTCATCAAGCATGGAAAAATTAAATCACAGGTAATTCAGAGTTAATTCAAGCCTTGACATTAGTTTTGCTTTCAATATTACTTTGTACTCATACTTGCATATTTTTAAAAATAATCAATTAGTCATAGTCAACATTTATGTGCAGAGACCATATGAAGCAGTATGGAGAAATGCAAAAGAAACAGGAGGGAGACAGATGGCTCCATGTAATATACATAATAAACTGTCCTGCTTTGCTCTGCCTTACTTGAATATTATGCATTCAATCTGTAATGCTTTATACTCTTTTTCATAGGTGTGGGGTTTTTCCTCTGATTAGACATGAAGTTCCCTGGCAACAGATACCTTGACTTTTAGTTAACTCCTTTCCATCACCATTTGTCTTTCTTTGTTACTGTATTACTTCATACCTTTGCTCATCAAATATTTTCTGAGTGTCTGCTGTGACAGTTACTCTGCTAGACCAGAGATATACAGCAGAGAACAAGATAAAGTCCCTGCTCCCCATGGAGCTATACTGAGTTGGGGGCAGGGGGAGGAAGATGGGTTGGAGCAAATATTAAAAAACCAAACAAACAAATAAGAAAGCTTTAGCTGCAAAAGTACTATAGAAACACATACCAGATTAAGGGATTAGAAACTGATAAAGATGAGAGTTATTTAAGATGAAATGGTCAAAGTACATTTAAGCAAATACCTGAATATATTAAGGAAACATTGAAAGATCTAGGTAGAAGAATGTTTTAGGCAAAGAACAAAAGTACAAAGGCTCCCTGAGGTGTTAATGAGCCCTGTTAAGTTCCAACAATATCAGAAGGATGATGTGGCTGAATCTGAGTGAGTAAGGGAGCAGAGAGGTATAAGATGGGGTTAGAAAAAGCAGATCATGTAAGGCCAATCTGGGCTATGGTAAACAGTTTAGATTTTATATTCATGTGATAAGAAGCTTACTGGAAGGTTTTGAGAGAGGGAGTGACATAATCTGATTTGTCTTTTAAGAAGTTACTATGGCTGCTGTGTGGCAAATGGGTTAGCATGTTGCAAAATTGGGAACTGGGACCAGTCAGTAGCTATTAAAATGGACCAGGCAAGAGGTGTTTGTGTTTTGGATTGAGGGAGTGAGAAGTGGTCAGATTCTGAATGTACTTTGAAAGTAGAGCAAGATGACAGGATTTGCTAATGGTCTGCATGTGTGTTGTGAGGAAGTAAGAAGAATCAAGGATGACTCCCAGGTGATTGATCTGAAGAGTGCTGCAGTTATGATATGTGGAAGACTAGAGGAGAAGCTTAGAAGAGGGTTCCAAGGGAAGATGCTCCATAAATGCAAATTTGGTCACTGAAAAACAGGAAAGTACAAATTAATAGCATTACAAGCTGTTTACATAAGCAATAATAAGTACATAGCCTCAAATTCCAAATCTGAAGCATTTTAGAAAGTAGCAGTAATCAGAGCAAAAACTGAAAGAAAATAACATCCTGAGATAAATCCTCTTTAGAAAGTATAACTGAAAATCATTGCAGACAATAGTAGGACCTCAGCTTCAAATTTCACAAATTCTAAGAGCTTTTACATTAATTAAAATTGGTTTGAAGTTATTGTTAAATGATTAGCAATAGTTTAATTCATTTATCTCTCAGGTATTTAGCAGAAGACATCACTATTTAGCATTAGAAAGAATCTCCTACCTCTAGATACTGATGTTTTCAGAGAAGTTAGGACAGGCTAAATCATCTTTATTAATTGTCACAATGGTAATCAGTTGAGAACTTTCAACTTGACCTCCATGTAGCATTCAGAACAAATAAAGATTGGTTGCTATTGAAATCTTAATAACATAAATATCCATTCCATCAAGCCATGCTTTTGAAATTCATCTCAGTTTAATAGTGAAGTACCAGTTCCTTAATTGGTTAGGTTTGATTAATATGTCCTTTCTTACATCCACATGGCCCATTTGCAGTAGGTTAAATATGTTTCATTTTTCAAGTTACAACAGTTTGGGGATTTTTGTCTCCCTTTCATCTCTGATATAAAGTTTTGCACCTAGGCTACATACACTAATCTATTTTTAGTAATATTCTAGCCACTTAAATTCAAGATACTAGACATTTATAAAGAATTATTTCTTGGTGGTTTTATAAAGATCCAAAGACTAGACACTGAGGTAAGAAGCATCATTCCATTTGTAGAGAATTTTTCAGGCAGGAAAATAGGGAGAGTATTCTTTTACTGTTTATCACCTAAGATTTGAAAATTTTGCCTTTATCCTGCTCAGTAAACCCTAAGGATAGTTCCCAATTGGTCCAAGTTACATAATCTTGTGAAGATTTACTGCTGAGTTTCATGTTATTGTAAATGAAGGAAATTCTACTCACAGTCCAAATATCAAATGCAACTTCACGTGGGGTCAGACAGCATCAATGTGACACAGGCTTTTATCATAAATCAGACACTCTGGAACAAATTTGGTGTTGACTTCCAGAGTTTCCATGTAATATACCATGCCATTTTTTTCCTTTGAACACACAGAAGACAGTTGTAAATCACACACTAACCTAAAAACTAAGGGACCATTTTTTTTCCTCCCTGGAACAAAAGCTAAGTTAATGGCTAATTCAAGAAAATACTACCATTGGCAGGGGGTAGGGAATCCTTAGAACATAGACACAGGCATATGGAATCCTTCTCCATTTAATAAGATCTGCCAATTCTATGCCATATCTTGTCCCACAGTGTGGTATATATTTTCTTTCTCCATTTTATTTCAGCTAAAGAAATAGTTTTCTATAACTACTGGTTGGTAATTTCATATGTAATTTCCATAATCATGTCATAGGCTATGGAGAAGCTGTGTATCACTAAGAATAACTATCATTTTTTTCATTCTTTTTCTATCAAACAAGCATTCCTCTTCTGCACTGATTGTCTCAACTTTTGCACAGTCTTATTTAAGGAGGTCTTTACAAAATATCTCTAACAGGGCTTTCTTCTGAACTATCTCCTTAGCCATGATAACAATTTGTCATGTTGGTCCAAAGCTGCCACAAAACATTATGTTACTGAGTCCACTTCTCTACAAGTGAGAAGCCCTCAACCTTGACATCAAACTGCACACATAGAGCAAGAAGTATTTTTTTCTAATTTACACAATGGGCTAGCAACAGAGTTTAGCCCCCAGTACTCTAGAAGTATGGACTTCCTGTTCACTCTGACCACTGGCAATCCCAACCAGTCTCTGTAGACTTTTCCAAGGTAAAATCTTTTGCCTGCATCTGTGCCTTCAAAAACACCAAAGTACAAAACAAAGTTCTCCCAATATCCTCCTTACCATATCCAATTCTGATCCCATGGGAGAAGTGGGAACTACCTTGATGTTAATAATGAAAATAATCAACCAAAATCTTAAATAAAAATTAAAAAATCGAATCCAGCTATGTATTCAAAGTTAGCATCCTTTTTATTTATTCTAGGAATATATAGGTTAGATATACAAATTTATTAATAAAATTCATATTATTAACAGATCAAATAAGAAAAAACAACTAAAATAATTTTAATTAATTAAAAATGAGTATTTGATAAAATTTAATGTCTACTCCTAAAGGAAAATATCTTAAAAACATAAATAGAAAGATTTAGTATGTTAAAAGTCAATCATAACTCTTCCAACCAGCCTCACAGTTAAACATTACATGCATACTGAAGTATAGGATAACATTTAAATATATATCTTCCTAGAAAAAAATAAATGAACTAAGAAGTTTTTAAAAATAGAAAATAGATTCAATAAATTGGACAATTAAACCAAAAATAAATATGTTTTTAAAATTAGAAAATGAAAAGCAAAAATATTTCACTTAGAATAATAACATAAAATGTAAAAGAACTACAGAGAACTTCATAAGAAATTAGATCTATTTGAAGAAAAGTATAAAATTTATTCAGAAGCATGTAAGTAAAGTGAATACATAGAAAACATAGAGATTATGAGATAGAAAGAAATATCTTTATAAAGACACAAATTCTCCCCCAAATTAAGGTGTAGATTTATTTCCGTTTTAGTCAGAATACCAAGATTTTTTCAGTGAATTGATAAAAATTATCCTAACATCCTCTATATATCCAGGAAAATTATGAAAAAGAATAATGAGGGAGGACTTCTCCTTCCAGATTCTAAAATGTAGTCTAAATTTATCATAATTTAAAATGTATGGTACTTTCAAAATAACACAATAAAATAACACAAATATATAAAAATGATAGATAAAGATGGATTTTCAAGTTGATATACAAAAGATGAATCATTTAATAAATGGAGTTGGGACAGTGAGTGAGCAATGTGGAAATAAATCAGGTAGATTCCTCTTTTTTTTTTCTTAAATGTTTTTTATTTATTTCTAGGAGAGAGAGAGAGAGACAGCGTGAGCAGGGGAGGGTCAGAGAGAGAGGGAGTCACAGACTGAAACAGGCTCCAGGCTCTGAGCTGGCAGTCAGCACTGAGCCCGACGCGGGGCTCGAACCCACGAACCGCGAGATCATGACCTAAGCGAAAGTCGGACGCTTAACCGACTAAGCCACCCAGGCGCCCCAGGTAGATCCCTCTTTATCCTTATCCTAAAATAAATTGGAAATAAAGTAAAGATTAAATTTGAAAGTAAAACCATAGATATACCATATGATCCAGTAATTCTACTACTAAGTATTTACCCAAAGAAAATGAAAATACTAATTTAAAAAGATACATGCACCTCTATGTTTACTGCAGCATTATTTAAAATAACCAAGATCTGGAAACAATCCAAGTGTCCACTGATAGATACATGTACAAAGAAGACGTGAGGTTAGATAAATACATACATACATACACACATACATATATGTATATCAATGTATAATATGTATATATTATATACACAATGGAATATTACTGAGTCACAAAAAAAAAATGAGATTGCGACAACATGGCTGGACCTAGAGGGTATTATGCTAAGTGAAGTAAGTCAGAGAAAGACAAATACCATATTTTTTCTCTTACAGATGGATTCTAAAAAAACAAAACAAAGAAACAGAAAAGGAAACACACCCATAAATACAGAAAAAAAACTAATGATTGCCAGTTAGGCATAAGTGGGGGAGATGGGTAAAGTGGGTGAAAGGGAGTGCAAGGTACAGGCTTCCAGTTATGGAAAGAGGCACAGCATAGAGAATATTGTCAATGGTATCTTAATACCATTGTATGGTGACAAATGGTAGGTATACTTGTGGTAATATACATACAGACTTGTCAAACCACTACCTGAAATTAATGTAACACTGTATGTCAACTATTCTCCAATAAATAATAATAAAAAATGTAAAGCCATGAGAATGTTATAAGCATATAGAGATGATATATATATATATATATATACACTTACATATGTAGAATACATTACATAATTTTATATTATATTACATTGTACTATAAATGCAAAATATAAATATGACATAACAAGCAATAATAAAAGTAAAATATTCTGACCTCATATGAATTTAAACATGTAAATTAGACACGTATTAAAATGACAGTTTTGATGTGTATGCAAGCAAAGATAATGTACATTCATAGCATGATCTTATTTTTGGAAAAAAATAAATATAATTTTGAATAACATAACTGAATTATACAATTATACAGGTGGGTGTTTAAAAACATAATGTTTTTTTTCCTGAGCTGATTTTATTTTCTAAATCTGAATCTCCAAACAGTCAATTTTATTTAGCTCTTGAACTACAATTCCACAGTATCTAGAGATTTAATAGTCAACTCAGTATGTGTAAATCAGTTACAGTTTTGTCCAATAGAGCATCCTAAGCACTTTTTTCCCATCTCATCTTCTGGCTGTCACTACTTCAGAGTATCAAGCACCTGCCTTCCACTGACAGCAGTGGGATGCCCATCTAAAGCGGAGGTTTAGAGGTTGTGAAGAGGAGTGGCAGCCTACTTTCCATGCTGTAGTTTAGGATCATGCCATTGACATCTGTGGTCTCTCAGCGGCATCACGAGCAGACCCCACAGGGGGCCCCCTTTGGCTGGAGGGGTGATGTCTCAGAAAGGCAGCTGCTCTGCTCCTCTTTCCTCATTTTGCCCTGCCAGCTTACGCACCCACTGCCTCTCCCAGCTGAGTCATGACGTCCGTGTTTTAGTCCACTCTTAGGAGCAACTCTTTGACATGTCGCTCTTGGACCAAGTGACACCCTGGAGACTGGGAGGTTGGAGGCCCTGCTCACATCTAAATGAACCATGTGGCTATTTCCCTCGAATTACCAATGCAGGATGGGGTGAGGCGCATCTTCCCAGCTGCCACTTTTAAAATGCAGCCAGAAGACAGAAGAGCCACCTCCTTTTCTCAGGTAACTGCGCACTCCCTAGGGACTTCTTATATTTCCATCCTTCTTTCCCATTTAGCATTCCGCACAAGGGGTCAGGGGAACAAAACAACACTCAGATGGTTTTCACTTTCTTTCGCATCAAAAACTCAATTCTTCTCTCTCTACACTCAACATGGTTCAAAGCTTTTTATGCATGGGAAGGGGAATAGAAAGGGGCTCTGCGGCTCTTCAACTTAACAGACGTGCTTGGCCCCAGCGGCCCCTCCCACTCCATAAAAACTCATGATCTAAATTGGGGATGGCCTTGAGGAACAGAAGAGTAAAGGAAATATTCTATATTGCAGGTTATTATGGTACATCATTATTATTTCAAATTGCATCCTTCTACATATACATCTGTATAAATATACATATATTTATAAATATTATGTATAGATATAGATGCAATTACAGAGACATAGATAAACAGAAATTAGTCTGCAGATAATATATATCTAAATATGAATAGAGTTTGAGAAGTGTTCCACATTTGTCCAACATTCATTACATTCATAGATGAATACTAAAAACATTTCTGAAATGTGATTTTCTAAATTCTCAGCTGTCCAAGCAATCTTTTAATTCCCCTGGGTAACAATTTATATTTCAAAAGTGTTGAGAACAACCATTGATCCATGTAGGTCCACCTCATCCGTAGAAGTGGCTTCAGCTTAGATTGAAAGGCTCTTGCTAGGGGCATCACAGACTATACCAGAATTTGTACAATTATGTGTTTCATTAGGCAAAGTAGAAATAATCCATAAAGTAAAATCCTGCTTTACTCCTCCAAATATTAAAGCCACTGGACAGTTAAAGAGGGTTACCAGGTCTTATCTTTCTAATTCCCACCATGTGCTACAATAAAAAACCCCTTAGGCAATATTTTGATATATGACAGCATAATATATGCATACTCATTCAACGTAAAAACTAACATTTGTTTTTTAGTAAATGCTTCTCAATTCAGAATAGTACTAGGAACATTTTTCCTTCAAAATTGATTGTGTTTGATCAGAGCAGTCCACTGTTTATAAATCTTATTTTCCCCAACTATGATGAAAAAAATTATAATTGACTCACCGTACTAACCACAAATCCAATGCCACAAATATGAAAGGCAGCTATATGAAGTGAATGGTAACAGTGAGACAAGCTAATCATAACTCAGAAATATTGAGAACCAAAGTGCTGATTTAGCACGTATAACTTTCCTGTTATGTTTTAAGAATCATCACATTTTCTAACTGAGTAATTTGATTTCTTGCAGGAAATATACCAGGATTGCATCTTGGAATACCTAACGATGTTAGGAATTGGCTCAATCCTTTACTATTGCAAACTTCTAACCTTGTTTCCTGAGGGACATTCCTATAAGAAAAAGGAAAGCAAGAAATGGCCCAGTACTCTGACTTTTAGAAACTTCTAATTCACAAGTGTTGCAGAAAATTCTAGTCAAAGAGAGCTAAGATCAGGAAGGAATACAGTGTGGAAGCAAGGAAATCACTCAGGCCCCAGTGCTGTGCACAGCCAGATGCCAAGTTATTCAAGAAGCCTAGGGTCACCTTCCTATCCCCTCAAGTCACTCTACCCTGACTCCACCGCCACAACATAGCAGAAAGCTTATTGTGACTTAGTTACACAGCATTTTCTTTCCCACTGTGAAGATTACTCACTTTGATCTAATTTCTTACAGCCTCAGGGGGTATATTATAGAGTGTGCTTTGGTTATATTCCACTAGACAAACAGTATGGAAAATCTTGTGTGTGTTAATCATAACAATTCCTATATTCAAACAACATTTAACAATGCACCTTAAAATATGTGATAAATTCCATGCAATCCTTACAAGACGTTGGGCCAAGTGTCAGAGGTCAATACTATAAATAGAAACATTTCAGTTGTGTTAAGAGAAACGAGTTTAATACAAGAAATTACAAGTTTACAAAGTACTTAGAAATCTGGAAGGAACAGTGTTAATCATAACAATTCCTATACTCATATAACATTTAACAATGCACCTTAAAATATGTGATAAATTCCATGCAATCCTTACAAGACTTTGGTCCAGGTGTCAGAGTTCAACACTATAAATAGAAACACTTCAGGTATGTTAAGAGAAACAAGTTTAATACAAGAAATTAATTGTTTACAAAGTACTTAGAAATCTGGAAGGAACAGTCTCTAGGCTGGGCCTCCAGGAATGACCTTGAACCCTACGTGACTGAAACATCAGGAAGGCTGCTGATTCAGCCACAATATGAAGATAAGAGTCAAGAGGCCACCATTGGAACTAAGTCAAGAACATTCAGCTCTGGCTGTCATCTGGAAACGAGAAGGTATCTGCTGCTGTCACCTTAGGTACTAGCCAGCGCTAGACCCAAACACACTGCTGAGAAAAACCCCACATCTTTGTAAACTGTTTTCTGAAAGAAAAAACCAAAGCTGCAGGAAGACGGCATCCGTAGCACTCACATCTTATAAATCTTGAATAAATACTTCTGAATGATAGGATCTAACTTTTTTTCAAACCTTAGCAGCATGGGAGCCTGGGATATATGGGTTTTTAGCTTTCTAGCTTCTGCTGGACCAAAAGGATCCACGGAAGCAGTTAGAAATGGATGCTGAGAACAGACCAACCGTAGCTGCCACAGGCAAGAGTTGGTACTTCCATTTCACAGATGAGGAAACAGATTCAGAAAATTTAAGTGATTTGTACAAGGCTTCAGTGTTAAATAATTGAATCACCAGAAACAGAACCTTCTGGTTCTATGCCATGTACACTATATACTTTCCAATTTGCCATGCGGTACTGATTATAAGCGATTATTAAACTAGAAAAGAAACAACTGAGCATACTCCATAAGGGGAACTAACATTTCCTGACATTTATTTGCTCATCTATCAAGCTATTATTATGTTTCAAAGAGGTCAGCTGAGGAAGATTCTCTAGATAGATAACATTCCCTCTAAAGAATATTAAGATGTCAAGAGAGAGGGCAAGATGGCGGAGAAGTAAGGAGCTCCGTACTTGCACTCGCGCCCATACATCACACAGAAAAGATCTGAAGCCATTGGAAACCTTACAAAACCTGAGAGATTGGGAGAAAAAAGATGCAGAATCCACTGAGAG
>NW_024083098.1:0-36106 GCF_003009895.1 Hyaena hyaena | reverse complement strand
TCATATGTTTGCACGTATAGGAGGATTAGGAGGAACTTGACGGAGGAACAAGGGGGAGAAGAAGGGCGGAAATGGTGGGGGAAAGGGAGAGAGGCAAACCATGAGAGACTCTTGAATGCTGACAAAAACTGAGGCCTGATGGATGTGGGGGGTAGGGGGGGATGGGCATGGAGGAGGACACTTGTGGGGATGAGCACTGAGTGTTATGTGGAAACTAATTTGACAATAAACTATTTGTGAAGAAAAAAAAATCACAAATGATAGAAATTAACTTATAGTGGATCAAAGAAGAAATCACAAAAATTAGAAACTGATTAGAAATTAATACACATGGAAATACACCATGCCAAATATAATGGAACACAGTAAATGTGATGCAAAGCACACATTAAAAAATAAAGAACTCAAAGCAACAGCTTATGGAACTAGAAAAAGATGAACTACATTTAAAGCCAGCAGAAAGATGGAGATAATAAAGAGGAGACCAGAGATCAATGAAACAAAAATTAAAAAAAAAAAAAAAGTAGAGGGGCACTTAGGTGGCTTAAGTGGGTTGGGCATCCGACTTTGGCTCAGGTCATGATCTCGTGGTTTGTGAGTTTGAGCCATGCGTCTGTTCAAGCTCCCATCTGTGCTGACAGCACAGAGCCTGGAGCTTGCTTCAGATTCTGTTTCCCTCTCTTCCCTTGCTCATGCTCTGTCTCTGCCACTTTCAATATTAAGTAAACATAAGAAAATTAAAAGAAAATTTAAAAAATAAAAAGTGGAGAAGACTCAATAAAACCAAATTTTGGTCCTTTGAGGTCAATATAATTGACAAACGTTTAGCTAGATGGGCGGAGAGAAAAAGGAAGACTAAGATTATTAAAATCAGAAATGAAAGAGGAGATGCTACTACAGATAATACAGATATAAAAAGGGTCATAAGAGAAGACTCTGAACAATGCACACTGACAAACTGGATAACCTAGATGAACAAATTCCTCAAAACACAAAATCCACCAAGACTAAATCACAAAGAAATAGAATATCTGAATAGATTCATAATGAGTAAGGAGATTGAGTCAGTAATCAAAAATATCCCAACATATGATAGCCCTTGACTTGATGACTTCACTTGTGCATTCTACCAAACATATAAAGGAAGTAATACAAATCCTTTTTAAACTTTTCCCAAAAAAATTGAAGAGGAAAGAACACTTTCCAACTCAATCTACAAGGCCAGTATTACTCTGATACAAGAGATGGACAAAAATACAGGAAAATTACAGACCACTATGTCTTAAGAACATTGATATAAAAATCCTTAACAAAATACTAGTGAACAGAATTCAGTCTGAAAGTTTCTTGAATCCTTTTGGATTTTTCTGGGGATTCATTACATAGGCATGATTGATTAACCATTGGCCACTGACAATTGGTCAATCTCCAGTCTCTGTCTACTCTCCAGAGGTCAGAAGAGTGGGAATGAAAGATCCAACCTTCTAGTCACATGGTTGATTACCCTGACAACTAGCCCACATTCTTAGGTGCTTTACCAAAGTCATCATATTAATATAAACTGATTTGTGGTGGAAAGGGAGTATTTATGGATAACAAAACACTTGTTTCACCTTTTTGACTCTGACAGGATTTCAGGAACTGAGAACAATAGACCAACTATTGTGATAAAAGATACTCTCATTGTTCTTATTGCTCAGAATATTCCAAGGATTTGTGAAGCTGTGAGCCAGGAATTATTAATGAAGAACAAAAATATATTAGAAATATATTTTGGCCCTTCTATTTACTATCTACAAGAGACCCATTTTTGACCTGAGGACACCTTCCGATTGAAAGTGAGGGAATGGAGAATTATCTATCATGCTACTGGAAATCAAAAGAAAACTGGAGAAGCCATACTTATATAAGACAAATCAGGCTTTAAATTAAAGGTTCTGACAAGAGATGAAAAAGGGCATTATATAATAAATACAGGATCTATCCATCAGGAAGAGCTAACAATTATAAATATCTATGCACTGAATTCAGGAGCACCCAAATATATAAAACAAGTAATCACAAACATAAGCACTCTAATTGGTAAGAATGTGGTAATTGCAGGGGACTTTAATACTCCACTTACATCAATGGATAGATCATCTTGACAGAAAATCAGTAAAGGAACAATGGCCCTGAATGATACACTGGACTAGATTGACTTGACAGATATATTTAGAACTTTTCACCCTAAAGCAGCAGAATATACTTTCTTCTTGAGTGCACATGGAACATTTTTCAAGATAGATCTGGGTCACAAAACAGCCCTCAATAAATATAAAAGAATTGAGATCATAACATGCACACTTTCAGATCACAATGCTATGAAACTTGAAATTAACCACAGGAAAAAGTCTGGAAAACCTACAAATACATGGAAGTTAAAAAACATCCTACTAAAGAACAAATGGGTCAACTAGGCAATTAAAGAAGAAAAAACACAACAATCCAAACCCTTTGGAATGCAGCAAAGGCACTCCTAAGAGGAAAATACATTGCAATCCAGGCCTATTTCAAGAAACAAGAAAGATCCCAAATACAAAATCTAAAAGCACACTTAAATGAACTAGAAGCAGAACAGCAAGAAACCCCAAACCCAGCAGAAGAGAAATAATAAATATCAGAGCATAAACAAACAATATAGAATCCAAAAATCCCCCACAGTAGAACAGATCACTGAAACTAAGTGTTGTTGTTTGTTTGTTTGTTTGTTTGTTTAAATAAAATAGATAATCCTCTAGCCGGAGTTCTCAAAAAGAGAGGACCCAAATAGATAAAATCATTAATGAAATTGGATTTATTACAACCAATCCTTCAGAAATATAAGCAATTATCAGGGAATACTATGAAAAATTATATGCCAACAAACTGGACAACCTGCAAGAAATGGACAAATTCCTAAATACCCACACATTACAAAAACTCAAATGGAAAGAAATAGAAAATATGAAGCGACCCATAACTAGTGAAAAAATGGAATCAGTTATCAAATATCATCGAACAAATAAGAGTCCTGGGCCAGATAGCTTCCCTGAGGAATTCTACCAGATATGTAAAGCAGAGTTAATACCTATCCTTCCCAGGCTGTTTCAAGAAGTAGATATGGAAGGAAAACTTCTGGACTCATGCTACAAAGCCAGCATCACTTTGATTCCCAAACCAGATAGAGACCCAACAAAAAAGGAGAACTACAGGCCAATATCCCTGATGAACACAGATGAAAAAAATCCTCAACAAGATACTACCAGATCGAATTCAACAGCATATAAAAAAATTATTCATCATGATCAAGTGGGATTCATTCCTGAGCTGCAGGACTGGTTCAATATTCACAAATCAATGTGATACATTAATAAAAGAAAGGATAAGAACCATATGATCCTGTTAATAGATGCAGAAAAAGCATTTGACAAAATACAGCATTTTATCTCAATAAAAAACTTCAAAAAAGTCAGGATAGAAGGAACATAAAAGTCATTTATGAAAAGCCCACAGCTAATAACATCCTCATGGGTAAAAACTGAGAGCTTTCCCCCTGAGATCAGGAACACGACAGGGATGTTCATTCTCCCCCAGTTTTGTTTAATATAATGTTGGAATTCCTAGCATCAGCAATCAGGCAACAAAACAAAGTAAAAGACATCAAAATTGGCAGAGAAGTCAAATTCACTTTTTGCAGATGACATGATACTCTACCTAGAGAACCTGACAGACTCCACCAAAAGTCTGCTAGAATTGATACATTAATTCAGCAAAGTCACAGGGTACAAAATAAACATACATAAATTGGTTGCATTTTTATATATCAATAATGAAGCAAAGAAAGAGAAATAAAGAAACTGCTCCCATTTCTAATTGCACCAAGAACCATAAAATACCTAGGAATAAACCTAACCAAAGATCTAGAAGACCTGTATTAGGAAAACTATAGAAAACTTATGAAGGAAATTGAAGAAGACACAAAGAAATGGAAAAACATTCCATGCTCATGGGTTGGAAAAATAAATATTGTTAAAATGTCAATACTTCCCAAAGCAATCTATACATTCAATGCAATCCCAATCAAAATTGCATTTGCATTCTTCTCAGACCCAGAACAAACAATCCTAAAACCGCCAAAGTAATGTTGGAAAAAAAACAAAGTGGGAGGCATCACAATCCCAGACTTTAGCCTCTATTACAAGGCTATAATCATCAATACAGTATGATATTGGCACAAAAACAGATACATAGACCAATGGAATAGAATAGAGAACCCAGAATAAGACCCACAAATGTATGGCCAGTTAATCTTTGACAGAACAGGAATAGTACCACTGGAAAAAAGACAGTCTCTTTAACAGATGGTGCTGGGAGAACTGGACAGCAACATGCAGAAGAATGAAACTGGACCACTTTCTTACACCATACACAAAAATAAACTCAAAATGGATGAAGTACCTGAATGTGAAACAGGAAACCATCAGAACCCTAGAGGAGAAAGCAGTCTACAACCTTCTTGACCTCAACTACAGCAATTTCTTACTTGACACATCCTGAAAGGCAAGAGAATCAAGAGCAAAAATGAACTATTGGGACCTCATCAAGATAAAAGTTTCTGCACAGTAAAAGAAACAATCAACAAAACTAAAAGGCAACCGACAGAATGGGAAAACTTAATTGCAATGATATATTGGATATAAGATAGTATCCAAAATCTATAAAGAACAAACCAAGCTGCACATCCAAAAAACAAATAATCCAATGAAGAAATGGGCAGAAGACATGAATAGACACTTTTCCAAAGAGGATATTCAGATGGCCAACAGACACATGAAAAGATGCTCAACATCATTCATCATCAGGGAAATACAAATCAAAGCCACACTGTGATACAACCTCACACTGGTCAGAGTGGCTAAATGAACAAAGCAGGAGATTATAGATGTTGGCGAGGATGTGGAGAAATGAGAACCTTCTTGCACTGTTGGTGGGTGTGCAAACTGGTGCAGCCACTCTGGAAAACAGTGTGGAGTTTCCTCAAAAATTAAAAATAGAAACTCCCCTAAGACCCAACAATAGGACTGCTAGGAATTTACCCAATGGATACAGGAGTGCTGATACATAGGGGAATATGTACCCCAATGTTCATAGCAGTGCTTTCAACAATGCCAGAATTATGGAAAGAGCCTAAATGTCCATGAACTGATGAATGGATCAAGAAGATGTGGTTTATATATACAGTGGAATACTACTTGGCAATGAGAAAGAATGGAATCTGGTCATTCGTAGCAACGTGGATGGAACTGGAGGGTATTATGCCAAGTGAAATAAGTCAGTTAGAGAAAGACAGATATGATATATTTTCACTCATATGTGGATCTTGAGAAACTGAACACAAGACCATGGGAGAAGGGAAAGAGAAAAAAAAAAGTTACAAACAGAGAGGGAGGGAGGCAAACCCTAAGAGACTCTTACATACAGAGAACAAACTTAGGGTTGTTGGGGGTTGGGGGATAAGGGAAAGTGTGTGATGGGCATTGAGGAGGGCATTTGTTGGGATGTGTGCTGTGTGTTATATGGAAGCCAATTCAACAATAAATTATATTTTAAAATAAATTATTTTTTTAAAAAGAAATGTATTTTGGTCATCTGACTGACCAAATATAAATGTCTTATAAATAACAATATAATAGTCTACCTCTTGGTCTTCAGTATAGATCCATTAAAATAAAAGATTCACAAAAGTCAAGAGATACTGGCACATCACTGGAATATCATTCAGTTATTAATATCCAGCCCATTGTCTTATTTTATGAAATTCTTTCCCACTCATGTTTTCAGGCTTCTATTTGATCTGGTCAGGTTTCAAAAGCAGGAGTGGTCTCAGCAGTACACGGCTTCACTCTCTCAGGCATCTGGTATAATCAAAGTAAGAGACAATGTTATCTCTCACTCAGAGCCTCTTTGGAGGTATTAATAGATTTCCTCATTAAACAACATATTTATTAATTCCTTTACCCATAGCTACTATTTTTCCTTCTACTCATTTATACTTAAGCTTTATCATCTTTGGAAGGAAGAGTAATTGTCCTCATCTCTATGTTATCTAGTGGAATCTCTGTTATTTTTTTTTTTAATATTTATGTATGTTGAGAGAGAAAGAAACAGAGACAAGCACGAGCAGGAAAGAGGCAGAAAGAGGAGAAAGAGAATCCCAAACAGCCTCCATGCTGTCAGACAGTTAACCAACTGAGCCACTCAGGTGCCCTGGATTCTCTGTTATTTATTTATTTATTTATTTATTTATTTATTTATTTATTTATTTATTTGAGTCCTTGGTATTTTAGTTTTTTTCTTAAATAGTTTATTGTCAAGTTGGCTTCCATATAACACCAGTTTTCATCCTAACAAGTGCCCTCCTCCATGCCCATCACCCCCCTTTCCCTCTCCCCCACCTCCATCAGCCCTCAGTTTGTTCTCAGCATTCAAAAGGCTCTCATGTTTTGCCTCCCTCCCTCTCCCCAACTATTTTTCCCTTTCTCCTCCCCCATGGTCCTCCATTAAGTTCCTCCTAATCCACCTATATGTGCAAACATATGGTATTTGTCCTTCTCTGCCTGACTTATGTCGCTCAGCAGAACACCCTCAAGTTCCATCCATGTTGCTACAAATGACCACATTTCATTCTTTCTCATTGCCATGTAGCATTCCATTGTATAGAGAAACCACATCTTCTTGATCCATTCATCAGCTGATGGACACTTAGGCTCTTTCCATGCTTTGGCTATTGTTGAGAGTGCTGCTATGAACATTTAGGTACATGTGCCCCTGTGCATCAGCACTCCTGTGTCCCTTTGGTAAATTCCTAGCAGTGGTATTTCTGGGTCATAGTGGAGTTCTGTTGTTAATTTTTTGAGGAACCTCTACACTGTTTTCCAGAGGGGCTGAACCAGTTTACATTCCCACCAACATAGGAGGGTGCCCTTTTCTCCACATCCTCACCAGCATCTATAGTCTCCTGATGTGTTCATTTTAGCAACTCTGACCGGCGTGTGGTGGTATCTCAGCGTGGTTTTGATTTGTATTTCCCTGATAACGAGGGATTGAATCTATGTTATTTAAATCCCATAATATAGAAGGTGTAAGAATTTTAATCTTAGGGGCGCCTGGGTGGCTTAGTCAGTTAAGCGTCCGACTTTCGCTAAGGTCATGATCTCGCAGTTCGTGGGTTCGAGCCCCATGTTGGGCTCTGTGCTGACTGCCAGCTCAGAGCCTGGAGCCTGTTTCAGAGTCTGTGTCTCCCTCTCTCTCTGACCCTCCCCTGCTCATGCTGTCTCTCTCTCTCTCTCTCTCTCCTAGAAATAAATAAAAAATATTTAAAAAAAGAATTTTAATCTTAAAAATTTATTGAACATTGAAAGTAATGTAACATTGTGTATCAACTGGAAAGAAAGAAAGAAAGAAAGAAAGAAAGAAAGAAAGAAAGAAAGAAAGAAAGAAAGAAAGAAAGAAAATAAATAATTGAGCAATAATAGATTTTGAGAATATGGAATAGGATATTTCCTCAGGTCTTATTCTTATAAGATCCTACTTAATAACAATGTATGCAGTCCTTGCATTTTGGAGAATTATAAATATCAAAATTTATAAAATTAAAGCTATATTTTTTAACTTCACTTTTAGGTGTATTTTATATAGTTAAGTTCTTCCCAATGGGAAGATTGAACATTATCCAATTAGATAATATTGGTTGTGTTTCATAATTAGCCACCCTTTCCAAAGTATTGCTACCTCACTAAAATCCCTAATATCATACACATAAATTCATACAGCACACAGCTAGGGAATGATTAAACACTGTTAAAGGCATAGTAGAGTAAAGCACCTAACACAATATCAAGAGACAGGGTGATACAAGTTTTTCATTTTAAGGAGAAATGATGGAAAAGAACCACAAGACTTGTTTGTTATGTTGGCTAAAATGTTAGGGTAAATGTAAGAGTTATTCTAATAATTTATTGTATATTTTCATTGGCAACTCTGACAAAGTCTACACAGCTTAAATCGTTTCCTCTTCACATTTTCTTTGAAGTTAAGGAGCCCTAGCTAAACTCTTTTACTCACATGTTTTTACTTTTTGATAAGATAGATAGATAGATAAATAAATTAATAAATAAAATAAATTTTTAACTAGGTCAATAAATTTTATTTTTTTGTTTATTATAGTGAGTGAAAGAGGGGCAGAGAGAAAAGGGGAGAGAGAATCCCAAGCAGGCTCTACACTGTTAGCACAGAGCCCGTTGGGGGTCTCTATCTCATGAATATGTGAGAGCATTACTGAGCTGAAATCAAGAGTCCCATGCTTAACTGACTTGAGTGACTCATGTGCCTCAATTTTTTAAAGATACTTATATTTCTAATTCTTGTTCAGGTTTAGATCAACAGCTTTCAGACATTGTGATAACAGCAACACTGCCCTTCAGTTTACACATCATTTGTCTATAAACCAAATTACCAAACTTTTGAAAGAGTAAAGCAAAAGTCAATGACCGAATCACATAACATTTGGTATCTTCCTGTTAAGGAAGAATTGAGAGATCTCTGTTCCCCTGTAAAAATGTTCTAACATGTTGTATATATTAAATGAATCATTCATTAGGTGGATAGTGTCATGTGGATAAAATATAAGTATTTGGGTCATAACCTAGATAGTAAATTTTAAGTGGGATGATGCATATAAAAATTTAAGACAAATATGTATGATCAGCGATTTTTAATGAATAGAAGTTACAATAATACTACCAATGATTATAATGACCATGAAGTTTGAAGGAGGGAGCTAAGTCATACCATTTCCAAACCTTGAGAAAATACATAAAATTCAGAGACATAAAGAGTAACAGAGTAGGTAGCTACTTCATCTCTGGATGTTTCTGAGGCTTCTTTATTCCTTGTTAGTTTAATTTTCCTCTTCTGGAGCAAGCTGGTAACATCATCTAGAAAAGACAACTGAGGATAATTCTAGGTTCAGAACTCCAACACCGTTTGAGGGGGAAAAATGAGATAAACCGGTATGTACTGTCCCTCAACAATTTGAAAGTCTATTTCCTACTGCTTTATTTTCAGTTATTTTTCTGCTTGTCGAATTATTAGAAGCTTATATTTGAGTTACCTGCAAGGTGCCTGTTTAGTCAGGACATGCAGTATTTGTATGTATTTAGTTGGTTGGTTGGTTTTGGTGGAAGCAGGTATTTGCTTATTTGCTACCTGTCAAAAATATTTGGAGTGATCAGATGACAAAAGAAAGGATAGTAGAGATGGTATTAAATTTAAAAATGCATTTGTTAGGAAAGGAAATTCATGGAGATCATATTGAATTACACGATGGTTTCTAAGAAGAATTAGTAATGGCAAGCCAATATACTTTAACTCCTTCAACTTTCAACTCTATGAAAGAATTGTTTGCTTTTTCTTTATGATTTTTAAATCAAGCACTATACTTCAAGAAATATGGAAGGCATAGAAGCCAGGACATATGACTCAAAAGAAAAGGCTACTTTTGAAAAGTACTAGTTCCTTACTTGGTTTAAATTGTTCAAGCAAATTGACGAAGAAATAAAACCCTTTCCTTTACATGCTTTGCCATTTTGAAAGAAGGTATGCACATATTTACTGTGTTGAGCTGAGAAACTAAGGAAGTTTTTCTCATTTTTTAATTCATTTAATCAATTGCATACACTGACCATGAGGTAGACACCATAAGGTATAGAAATACGAATTTAAACAATGGTTTTAATCTCCTTGTGGCCTCTGGTAAGTTAATTTAAAACTTTGATATACTTGTTCTACACATGTAAAATGGAGATCACATTACTGACCTAACTAGGTTAATATTATATTAGTTACATATGAAGCTTGACATATGTTGGAAAAAGCTGAAGCTGTTCAATTAATGATGGCCACACACAGACCTCACAATCAAGAAGCTTGAGTAGGTGAACTGATGATTGACATATTGATAATAATTCAAGAGTATTTAACTTTTAGAAAGCCCTGAGTCATCACATACTGATAACCTTACTGTAAGGTAAGGTTGACTTACCCCATTGACAACAGTTGAACTCATTCTTGATTGTTTTACAAACATGAGCCAATGCATCTCACAAAGCCCCCCTTTAAATTTTTTTTAATGTTTTATTTATTTCTGAGAGAGAGATAGAGAACATGAGCAGGGAAGGGTCAGAGAGAGAGGGAGATACAGAATCTGAAACAGGCTCCAGGCTCTGAGCTAGCTATCAGCACAGATACCGACACGGGGCTTGAATCCACGAACTGTGAGATCATGACCTGAGCCGAAGTACCCAAGCACCCCACAAAGCCCCTTATTTAGCTAGTTTGAAATGCTTCTTTTATGTACCAAATTAAAAAACAACAACTTATAAATAAAAAAATCCTTGTGAGATTTCATTTACACCACTTGTTCAGAGGCTAAAAATAGTTGGAAAAAACTGATACTAGGTCAAACCTCAATTAACTCTATGCTTCTCTTTTCCATTATTTGTTGTATCTATGCTTAAGTATTTTCCACTAGAGAGTTTTAATGACTCTCAAATCAGCATCTTCCATGTTTGACCAACTCTGATAATTTTATTTTTCTTCCTCATCTTCCTAACCTCTTTCAAAAATTTATTAAATATTAGGTAAATCCTATGTATTAGGTACCATGGTATGGTAGGCTTTAGAAGAAATATATTGATATACATCACTAATTCAGACTCTCTCTTACCAAATGGGAAAATCTACTGAAACAAACACACACTGACATCCTATAATATGCATACTGAGTGTTGGAAGACAAATACGTATACTACTCCTGTTGATCCGATGTCTCAGGTCAAACTGAGAAGTCATCAAATAATTGAATACAGTTTTTCAGTGTTCCCTGAAATGTATGAATTCAAGTGTTAAATACGTAACAAATTGCTATTATTCTTGTTTTTTGTTTATGGTGATAATGTAGAAAAGACAATTTGCATTGTCTTTAAAATTTATATTTAGAGTCCTCATTTCAGTGATTATATAGGGTAGTTTAAGAGACACAGTGCTATTATATTTCTCCACCCATACTGATAACATGATCACATTATTATTTCATAGTAGCTAAAAGAAAAAGATAGCAAAAATATCACCAATCATCTTAATTTCCTAGCAATATGTTCAGTGTTCTGATTGTGCCAAAAAAAGATAATGTGCTTTAGTCATTGATGTCTGGCTATTTTAATGTTTTTCACTCTAACTTCACATGTACCAATGAGCTTGCTGACAACACAATATCCATCAAACGAAAATCCCTGGATATAAAGCAGCTATGAATCCAGATAAGTTCTATCCAATTGTGTACTTGAGTTTGATTTCAAATATGAGTAGTAGAGCCAGTATAGAAATAGCATGGCAATTTTTTATAAAATGACACTCTTTGAACCTCCTTAATTTAACAAAGAGACAATCTATCACCTTCTCTTGAAACTATATTTATATGTGGGATTTAACTTACATAACTTGCAGGCAATAATGGTAATTGCTTTCTCTTACCCAGATGGGTTGTTTTTTAAATGGCTCTATACTGTTTTAAACCTCAGTATGTAGTCAATACAGCACTCAGGTGGCATATGCTAACATAAATAATATGTCAAGTATATGGATATAAACACATAAATATAAGCTCAGTATGAACTGCTGCCAAATAACAATTTCAAGGTGAGTTTGTATGTACATATTTTCTTTGCAGATTTAAGGTTACAGTGCACAGTTGAGCTAACCAATGTTGAAATTGTTTTGAATCTAATTCAATAGGGCATCCTTAAAGGTTATCATCATTTGTGCAATGGATCAAATAAATAGTTCAGACCAGTATCTCATTGATTTGTAACAAGATGCTTTTTTATAGCCCCTCAGGGTTTAATCCAGGAAATTCAGATGATTCTTAAAAGATAATCACAAAGAGATAGACACAATCGACATGAAAATAAATCTTACATTGGAGAGTACATGCCTCTTACCCCTAAGTACTATAGTATCCATTTTCATTTTTTTAAGTTTATTTATTTATTTTGAGAGAGTGGGGGAGGGGCAGAGAGGGAGAGAGAATGAATCTGCTGACAGCACAGAGCCCAATGTGGGTCTGGAACTCACATTCTGTGAGATCATGACCTGAGCCAAAATTGAGAGTGGGACAATTAACTGACTGAGCCATCCATCCAGGCACACTTATAGTGTGCCTTTTTGAATAAAACAAGGACAAGGGCATTCTTGTAGAAAACCATGTGTAATTATCAAAGTTAAAAATTTCATATTGATTAAATATTAGACCCAGTTCAAATCTAAATTTTGTCTGTTATTTAATAATGTTTTTAAGTTTTATTTCCCTGGTCCAAGATACAATAAAGGATTACTCATTGCATTTAGTTGCTATATCTCTTTAGTACTTCGAATTTAGAAGAGTTTCTCACCTTCCGTCTCTCCCCTCCCTTTTTTTAAAAATTCTTGCTTGACCTGGACATTTTTGAGTAGAATGTTCTCTGTTTTATGTTTGTGGGATGGTTGCTCAGCATTTAATTAAAGTTATACACTTTAAGGAGCAATACTGCAGACATACTATTGTATAATTCTTAGGGTCTTTGATGTCAATTATGATAACTTCCTCAAGATAATGTCCCTTGGTTTTCTCCACTGTAAATTTGCTCACTTTGACTTGAAACTGGTAAATGTTTTGGGATGAAGTTTTTTAAGATTATGCAATTATCCTTTTCTTCATCAAATTATTATTAATTTTAGTATAATTATAAACTCTGCCTATCCCAGATTATATTAAATGGCTTTTTCCTCCATATCCATTGAGATGGCTATGTAATATTTTTGCCTTTATTTATTAATGCTGTGAATTACACTGATTTTCAAATGTTTATCATTTCATCCCTGAAATAAGCATAAAATAATTTTCATATCTTATACTTTATATCTATTTTTAGATTTGGTTTGTTAAGAATTTCAAGATTTTTGTATCAAGTGTTCATTAAGAAAATTGCCTTATGCTTTTTCTTTCCTTTTTATAAAGGATTTTTTTTCATATTACAGAATCAAGGAGATACTGAATACATCACTTGAATTTGAGATTGTTTATACTCTTTCTTCTGTCTTCTGAGACATTTGGAGTAAGATTGACATTATTTCCTGCTTAGAAATGTGAAAGATTTGCTAATAAGCCATGTAGATTTGAAGATTTTTCTGAGTGGACAGTTTTATTTAGATAAAGATACAGAATAGGTACTTTCATTTTATTTAAATCTTCTAAAATATTCTCTTATTAATAACTTAGTTTTTGTACTAGTGGAGATTCTCCAGAGAAACAGAACCAATAAGATCTCTCTGTAAGTCTGTTGATATCAATATCAGTATATATAAGTTGTGAGGGCGAGTAAGTCTGAATTTTGGGCACAGGCTATGGGCTAGAGATTCAGATAATCTCTGATGTTGCAGTTTTGAGTCCAAACATTACTGGAAAGATCAGCTAGTTGGAAGGTCAGGCAGGGTCTTTATGTTGTAGTCTTGAGGGAGAATTCCTTCTCCTTCAGGAAACTTCATTCTTTGCTAAGACCTTCAAGTGATTAGATGAGTTCAATGCACTATATGGAGAGTAATCTGCTTATTTAAAGTTCCAAATCAATTGACCTTATGATAGGGAGATTATCTGAGGAAGACTGACCTAACCATATGAGCTTTTTAAATATAAGTTTTATCAAATTTGATCTCTGATTTCCAGTTAGAACATTTTTTATTGACAAAATTCATTAGAGCTTTCTTGCTGTGAGTCTAATATTCTGTTAAATTCATCTATTTATTTCTTAATTTCAGTTGTTTCTTTTCTCCTAATATTTCTGTTTTATTATTTAACATAGATTCCGCAACCTGGTGGAATTTTCATTCTTTCTTCTCTTTTCCCTGTATTTTCATATCTCTATAGTCTACTGCACAATATTTCTCAATTGCATAAAGTTTATTTTTTTCTTTTTCTTTTTTTAATATTTTGCCCTTTTCTGTGCCTTGTCATTTTTCTTTAAATATTCGCCATTGTGTTTGAAAAATTGTAAAGTACATGGCTGTTCTTTTCCTGCAAAGAGAATTCACATTTTCTTAAAGAAAAAAAAAATGAAAAGAAAGAAAAAAGAAATGTGAGCTGCTTAAATCAATCTAATTAGAGCATGACCTGATAGTAAAATAGTTTATATTTGGATCTTTGGGGTGTTTCATGAAGCCAGACAGCCATTCACCTACACACAGTTCCTGGACTCCAATCATATTTTTATTCACTATTTTCCCAGCACTGAAAGACTTGCTGGAATACCTGCTCTGATTTTTGTTGGCATTTTGATTGACTTCTTGGTTTCGTGCTTTGTGCAGTTTCACAACTGGAGAGGGATACATTAGACAGTTTGACCTAGTCTAAAGCTCTCTTTTCTTATTAGATAGATGAAACTGAAAACTCTTTTTTTCTCTTCCCCCCCACCCCCCACCCCAGGAGCATTGGTATCTCTGCTGGTTTCTCTGCCTCTTAGTAGAAGCTTTTAATCCTTTTGCAAAGCATCTTCAGTCATTGGATTCAGAATTTCAGTCCAATGGCCTATAAGAGAAAATCGTTATTTACTATCTCCTTATATATTAGTGTGTTTACATTTCTCCATTGATTATTTCCCCCTTCATGGTATTTTGACTTGTTGATTCCCAAATACATTCATAATTATTTTTAGTTATTTTTTTACAATTTTTTCTGGAGTTTTAAAGCATTCTCTGTGAAAGCTTTGGTCTGCTGCAAGCTACTCTTTTGTGTTGAGATTTGAAGGTCTAATCAATCTGACATGAAATATACATGAAAATCAATAAATGTATTCATCACATATCTCAATGAGATTGAATAGATATTTAAATACTACCTTTATTACTGCCATTAGAATGAAAATGAAATGTTGACCCATCTAAGAATTAGTAATATTCGTAAAATGTATTTTTTTCATTTGAGATATTTTCATTGAGATTCTTCTGTGCAAGGACTTTGCAAGATTTTTTTTTTTGTCTTAAGGTAAAAAAGTAATCTGAGGCCTTGTGAGAGATGGTCTTTCTAATGAAAGTGAAAAACATATTTTAAAAAATGAAGCACAGCGGGGCGCCTGAGTGGCTTAGTCGGTTAAGCGTCCGACTTTCGCTCAGGTCATGATCTCGCGGTTCGTGGGTTCGGGCCCCGCATCGGGCTCTGTGCTGACTGCCAGCTCAGAGCCTGGAGCCTGTTTCAGTCTGTGACTCCCTCTCTCTCTGACCCTCCCCTGCTCACGTTGTCTCTCTCTCTCCTAGAAATAAAAAAAAAAACATTAAAAAAAAAAAATGAAGCACAGGGGCGCCTAGGTGGCTCAGTCAGTCAGCATCCAACTCTTGATTTCAGTTCAGGTCATGATTTCTAAGTTCATGAGTTTGAGGCCTGCACCAGACTGTGATGACAGGTGGATCTTTCTCTCTCTCTCTCTCTCTCTCTCTCTCTCTCTCTCTCTCTCACGCTCTCTCTCTCTCTCTCTCCTCTCTATGTGCCCCTCCCCTGCTCAGGCTTATGCATGTACACACTCTCTCCATCTCCCTCAAAATAAATAAATAAACGTTTTTTAAAAATAGAAAAATGAAGTCTAAAGCAAAGAATGGTTTAAGGGTTAATGCAGGAGTTTAATTGGAGTTATTTGCCCATTATTACTTAAATTCTGCCTTTGTTAAATTTTGTCCTTGAAAATAAATTATATTCCTCCTATTTTTAAAATTTATAATACTGCCCCCTCCTTTAATTTAATACATTTTCCTTTTAATAATGAAAGCACAGAATTTTCTTATTTAACTGTAATGATTATAAAATAGAAGTAAATAATTCTCATTAAAATAATAAACAATAGAAGTAATGGAAGTAACTATGTTGCCTTCTTTGCCAAGGTTTGTTTTGTTTTGTTTTGTTTCCCTAAATTAAATGGGGGAATTCAAGGTTCACACATTGTGTGGTTATTTGGTGTCTCAGTTTATGTGGATTATTTTACAATTCAGCTGCCTAACTCACTATTAAATAAAGACAGGGTACAAATAGATAAAGGATTAATTCACCACTTTTTTCAGTGTGTGCTTAATGAAAGGCATATAGTTTAATTATTTGTGCATTTTATAATTAGAGTTCTGATTAGAATTACCCAAAACTAGGACAAAATATTTTCCTCTTGCAAACAAGTAATATTTTTAAATTATTTGTGCATTTACACAAAGTATCATATTGCTTGTAAACTATATGAGATAAATTGTAGTATTTCTCTTACTTAGCAACATGGAGTATAATAAAAACTAGAAGAGGTGAATAAGAGAAAAATATATATAACTAGGTTGTTCAGGAATGACTATTCAGGAGGTAATCTTTATTTGTGCTTTATACAATATATAGGCTTTTAAGATATCCCAGTTTATGAGTTAATACAGCAAAGACAAATATATAGCAAAAAGTACTTGCCATCTAAGTCAAGTGTGAGTAGTCTTATTTAATTTAAATTTTGAACATAAATAAAGAGTATTTTTTTAAAAATGGAATCATTTAAGATTATGGAAGGTCCTCACTGCCTGACAAAGTGGGTAATGCAGGGTATAGAGAGGGAACAATAAGAAATAAGCATATGGTAGGTCGAGTTATGAAGACACTTGAAGCAGGTAAGATAGGTTGTATAAGACAGTGAGAAACTTAAAGGGTGTGAGGTTGGGTCTACTAGTTATGGAATTACAATATACTAAAAAGAAGTGCTCAGAAACCCCTAAGAACTTACTTAAAGCAATGCAGTAATCAAGGGAAGGTAATCATGTGATATGAAAATTATTTTGAATTAATAAACCTGAATTAAATTGATAACTAATTGAGTATAGAAGAATGGAAAATGAAGGGTGAAAGATTATTCTAAGATTTTAGACTTACCCTTCTGGAACAGAAATTTGGAGATACAGTCATAAATGGGAGAGTAAGAAGAATAATTTAGTTTTGACCAGTTGGCAAAGGAGGCAGGTAAGATATTGGACTTTCCTTCAAAGTCAGCTTTGTCATCAGGAAATGAAAATAATTACTGGACCTTTGCTCAGGCGTAAAAGATTCTTGAAGTCTGAGAAGCCAAACTCTAAATTCGACACAAGGCTAGGTACCAAAGGTTTGCAAGCCAAAGATGAGGAAAGGTGCTGAAAAGAGGAGGAAGGATGACATGACAAGACATCTATTCCTCTGAGGGGAGATTTGAGAGGAAAGAAGAGGAAGAATTTAGAATGTGAGATAAGAAAAAATTAAAGTCGAATTCCTGTTTAAATTTGCCAATTAAAAAATCAGTATCTTTTTTGACATAAAGTCATACTTAGATAGAAAATTAGCTTCAGTTGACTAGAGGAAGGAGCTTCTTATGAATCTTTGATATATAACCAAATTACTGACTCATACATTTGCATGAATTGTGTTTTGTTAGAGGCAGTTTATTTACTGTGTATCTTTACTAGTCATGTTAATGACTTTTTAAAAATATTCCACTCACATGACTTTCCTTTGTAGAATAGTATGTACTGCATTGCCTAGAATAACACAGTAAGCCCGTGAAATACAACATACAACATAATTGCTATGTTCTTTTTTTTTTTTCTTTTTCTTAAACTACTAACAGGGAAATCCCTCACTGGTCTTAAAGGCCACTAGGGCAATATGTAGATATTTCATTTGAACCATAAAAGTTAAGAAAAAAAATGTATTTCCCAGCAAGTAATGGATATGAACAAGATCAGGACCCTATAAGTGAGTTCTAGCAATCATGTTTCTGCTGAAAACCCGTAAAGCTAAGTGTCTTGCAAGCTATGTAATATCCTTTCTAAATCTTCTAGAGCACACATATCATCATACCATTTGGCAATCTTTAAACCAGATGGGGATCAATGTTTTCAGTGTGGTACATTATACTTTGCCGTTACAGAAACTCTAGGTAATAAATGTTTCTGCAACCAATTTAAAGAGAACCCATTATGTAAATATAATAATACCTGCATAAAATCCTTGATGTTATAGTTTAGTATCAGGTATCAGGCTGAGTTAATGATTTCCTAAAATAAGTTTGTTCAAATGAGGGAAAAATAAAATGCAGTTAAGTTGTGTGTAGCCATTGTAATGAAAGGGAGTAGTAGCACTTAAATCTCCAGAATTTCTTTTTGAGAATTATTTTTATTCTGAATATGATTAAGGCAGTCTTCTAGCTTTTTGGTGAAAAGACATTTCTTTCTGCATGGCTGTGTGACACCTTTATTTTTTCCATAAAATATCTGCCCACATATCGCACAAACATGAATAGGACTATATATAAAAATGATATTTATATGCATATACATATAGACACATAGAAACATAAATGCAGAAATATTTCTTACATTCTCCTTTTCTGCTGGCTAGTTAAAATGATTGACTCTTTGTTGGAATATTCAAGGATGGATATATGAAGCAATATGTTATTTTTTTAAGTGACATGATACTAGCAGTTAATAGATTTAAAACTTTCAAAGTGAAAAGATAGAGCTAAAGCAGAGAAGCATCATTTTCAGTTTCTAGAGTAAGCATTAAAAAAAAATTATATGATGTCCCATACAGGAGTCTCTGTTACTGGGTCTGACTCAGCTCTGCAAGAGTCATTTGGTAGCCCCAGAGGCTACTCCTTTGCTAACCTTCATGCCTCCCATAGTACAAATGCAGAAGGAGCTCCGAACTCTACAGTATTCTGGAAAGACCCCAATATTCTCCTAACATTCACAGCTTCACAACCACACTCACCACAAATATTATTATGTTCCCCATGTCTGTTTTTGATCAATCTCTCATTATCACAAGAAAATACAAGACTCCGAGGCTTTTCCTTACTCTTGGAATCTAATGTCCTTTCCACAATGCCTTTTCTGTCCTATCTCTCACACCTCTTGGACTCCTAAAACTTTCTGCGCTGGCTTCAGGAACCATTAAATCCCATGAATCATTTATCTTTTTCATGAAAGGTCCTCTTTCTCTAAAGAAAACTTGACTGTCAAATCCAACTTGTATGAATTATGTTTTTTTCATCCTTACTTTGGGGACCACTGGGTCCGAAAATGAGTGTTATGTTATCAGATCAGTACCTTCCTTTGTGAAATATCTAACATCCTTAAGCACTTCCTGGTAATACTAGAGTCTTTAGGCTCCTAGCTGACTGTCTTTCTCCATTTGTCCTAACATCTTTCTTAGTGATTTCAGTGTCCATGTAGATGACCTAACTAATGCTGTACAATCAAAACCATGGCTTTTTCTCTTTCTGTGACGTTCATCTACTACTGTCCTCCAACTAACTCTGTTTTCAACCCTTCTGGCCTCTTATCAATTCCTAGGACACAGCAGGTTTGCTTACACCTTAGGTATGTGGACAATACAGCTCTTTCTCCCCTGAAGCTCTCCTTCAGATATTCATGTGCCTGGTTGTCTTGCCCTCCACAAGTCTTCATTTATTTGTCATCTTCTCAGTGAGTATTTTTCTTGCTATTTTAAAACTGAAACCTCACTCATCCCTGCGTTCCTTATTTATGTTCTTCCTTGATTTATGTTCTCCCTACAGCAGTTCTCCCCATCTGATATACTATATATTTTACTTATTTTATTCATTTATGTCATTCATAGTCTGACACTTACCTTATAGACAGTTTCCACAAAGACTTTTTTCTGTGTCCATCACTGTTGTATCGTCAGTGTCTAGAAGAGTTCCTGGCACATGCAGATTTACAAATAAGAATTATAAAAAATGCTTAGAAATTATAAATAAAGCATTATAAGTAATGCTTATTTGTAAATAGTAACCCCTACACATACAACCAGTGACTTAAAAAAGACTGTTAATTTATTCACTGCCTGATTTATAAATTGATGATGCCATCTATTAAATATGCATATTTATCTTATTTTTTGAATAATACATTTATCAAAATAAATCTTTGGAATATTGTTTAAACCAGACAATTTAAATGATAAACCTGCATCTGTTACTGTCTTTCAAGTCCAATCATGAAAAAGATTAAGGCTTATAAGCAAACTAGACTGAGTAAATGATAACCAACAAAACCAAATAGTACCATTTTACAAAAAATTAACTGAAATAATAAAAAAAATTCTTTAAGAAATTTTTATGTTTATTTCTGAGAGAGAGACACACAGCACAAGTTGGGAAGTTGCAGAGAGAGGGAGACACAGAATCTGAGGCAAGCTCTAGGCTTTGAGCTGTAAGCACGGAGCCCCATGTGGGGCTCGATCTCATGAACTGCTAGATAATGACCTGAGCCAAAGTCGGTCGCCCAACTGACTGAGCCACCCAGGCACCCCAAGATATTATTTCTAAAAGCATATTTCACTTTCTACCAAACTGTATAAGTATCCAAATGAAAACCACCCAAACTGTGAAGTTTCTGGAGAGTGCTCAAATAACTCAGTTCCTAAAAACTGTAAACATAAAGGAAATCTTTCCATACTTACTATTAGTTAGATGGATACAAGTACTTATAGACAGTTAAATAGAACTATAAATTTACTTGTACTTATTATACATAGTCCTTGAGGTAAAATTGCTAATTAGGAATGGACTTAACTAATATTTCTATCAGCCTGTATAACACCGAGATTTTATAAAATCCCCAATTGTGTGTCCCTCTACTCTAGATTCATCCAAGACAAATTTGAGTTGTTTGCTATAACCTCTATACCCCTCACTTTTAACTTTGTTGTCTTCTCCCCCACACTGCAGCAATTGATGGCCTCATGCTGGGCCCTTAATGCCCTAGGCCAGGGGATGCAAGATTTAGCAAATAAAATACAGGAATCCCAGTTAAATTTAAATTTAGATAAACAATGTGTATATTTTTAAGTATAATTGAGTCTCATGAAAGGTTTAGGGCACACACTAAAAATTATTTACTATTTGTGTGGAACTTAAATTTAACAGTATCTTTTATTTTATTTGGCAACCCTACTTGGATCTCCTATAGAATTATTCCTAAGAACTCCATCTATGTAAATTACTGTCTTTAACTCCTCAAAATTTAATTATCTGTGCCACATTTTCTTAGAGGCCTATGGGATATTGTCTTATGTTACATATGTTTCAGCCTGGTATAAATCAAAATGGAGGTGAATAAATGAAGTAGATAATTTAAGCCCACTAATAGATTAGGCAATTAATTGTCCATACTACTGACATTGTATACCCTCTCCCCAAATCAGATGGCTCATAAAATAGATAAATGAAGTAACTCTATATTTCTCATTTCTCTTTAAGGAAGGACATTAATAAATTGTGTACATATATATATATATATATATACACACACATATATATATAACTTTAGATATGTTTGTAGCCAATTAATACATGTATTTTTGGTTTAATGTAAGAATGAGATTGGAAATAGTGTAAAGTAAACATTTTTAGTGTTTCTTAAAAAGGCAGTTACCTTCTAAATGTCTATCATATCAACATATTTAAAACATGAGTATGCAAGAGCTTTATATTGAAAATATTGGAATATTATTCATAAATTGATTTTAAAAAACAAGCAAAATTTGACAAATATTTGATAAAATATTTAGTTAGTCAATTTCCAGTAATTATTGTTGGCTTCTGTGAGAAAAGCCATAAGTAGACTTTTAAGTTTTTGAAGTTACAATTGATTACGTTGTAATAAATTGATTTAAAGATTAAATGAACAAAACTATGTATGAATAAATTTAGGAGAAACAGATATACTAAATGATCTACCAAGAGATTAACTAGTGTCTTCAATAGCTTAATTTCTAACATCTTTGGAAAAGCAGTGCCACTGAAGTACAGTTCCCTTTTGAAGGAACTCCTTTAAAGAGACAAACAAAGAAGATGGTACACACACACACACACATATGTGCACAAGCACATACTTATATATTTTGAAAATTTACAATTAGAATTATTCCTAGGGGGAAAAATAGGAAGGTGTATTTAACTGGACTTTTGAGAATTTGCCCCAGGGCTTCTCCTTTCTTTCACTTCCAGTTACTCAATTTCTTTGACAGTTGTGACTTTTGTAGGCATAATATCATCAAGAATGACTGAGTCAACTCATATTCTATCAACATTCTCTCATACTCACTCACACAGGCAGACACACATGCGTTCATGTACACACACGCATAGTGTACGAGGTCATTCCTTCCTATGGTGAGAGAAAATGAAACAAATATCAGGATTCCTTGAAGAAAATGGAAACGGAAATAAAAGAAAGAAATATACTTTGATTATATTCCTTCCTACTTTTGATCGAACTCAGATTTGACACATCATTTCAGTAATCATATGTCTTTGTCATTTTTAGTGACATCTTTCCCATGTTGCATTCTGCCACTGAGATTTCTCTCTACAAGAAGCTGTGTGAAATAAGAACCTGATAAAGACCTGAAAATTGTTCATGATATTTGGTTCCCTTTAAGTTAAAACAACAATAACAACAAACAACAAATAACATTAGGGTTTTTTCCTGAAACATAATGATCATATATATATGTTATTATATATGTATATATTATATGTTATTATATATATAATATATTTTTATTTTATTTTTATATGTTATTTATTTTATATATATAATATGTTTTTTCCTTCCAGGGCTGGCGCCTCTCACAACTCAGCTTCAGATAAGTCCTCAACCCCAAACTCCTAGTACAGGCTTCCAAGCTGTGGGCAAAAGGGCCCCAGAGGAAACTGAGGTAAGTGCTGGGTTTCAGGTATAGCAGAAATAACAGAGATTTTAAAGCAGTTGTCATTCCTTCAGCAATACTGCCATTCACATAACACATAATTCTTTTCATCGATCAGTTTAACTTCAAAAACAGTATTTCTCCCAAAAAAAGGAGTCAAGTTACCCTTTCTACAATTACCAATGACTTGTGTTCCTCATCCTTTTAGAGATATCTTTTTAGTGGCAGCTTGGGAGCTATTATCACCATGATAGTCCGAGAGGCCTGTTCTGCGGTTACATTTCACACACTCAGTCTTATGTGACTATCCTTAGGAGCTTCCATTTACAGCAGAATGATACATGTACCTGCCACCATCAACTGAACAATATGGTATATTTGTAACTAACTCAGGAGATTCAACTATTGCTCTAAACAAAGCTTTTAACTTAGTAACTTAAAAACTTTCAGTTTCCAAACTTAGAAAACTCACCAGATTAAGTATTAAATTATTTTGAAATACAATCTAATAGGAAAACAAGTAAAATTAAATATAGCCAATGGCATTAAGGTGATCATTTTCTATGGTTCCAAATATATTCAGTATTTTTGTAAAATGCTAGTCCATTCTCTGTGCTTTGTCTTCAGTGAAGGGCACATGTACATACACCCTCAGTCAATTAAAACAAATATTCCACTGTGGTTTTAACTTGGATTTCTCTGGTAATTTGTGACATTGAGTGTTTTTTTCATATGCCTGTTGGTCATTTGTATGTCATCTTTCAAGAAATGTCTACTCAAGTCCTTAGCTTATTTTTAAATCAGTATCAGGGACCCCTGGGTGGTTCTGTTGGTTGAACATCCAATTCTTGATTTCGGCCCAGGTCATAATCCCAGGGTTGTGGGATTGAATCCCTGTTTAAGATTCTCTTTCCCTCTTCCTCTACCCATCCCTTTATCTCTCTCTCAAATAAAGAAAATGTAAATAAAATTTAAAATAAAATTTAAAAAATCAGGTTATCAGGGTTCTTTTTCTCATGAGTTGTAAGAGTTTCTTACATATTTTAGAGATTAACCCCTTATTACATATATGCTTTACAAACTTTTTTTCTGATAACATAGGTTGAGTTTTTACTTCTGATTGTTACTTTTGCTGTGTGCATCTTAGTTTGATATAGCTGGTGAAAATGTAACATGGCACAGACTCTATGAAAACTATGTCTGTTCCTCAAAAAATTAAAAATAAAATTACTATATGATCTAACAATCCCATCTCTATAAATTTATCCAAAAAAAATGAAATCAGAATCTTGAAGAGATGTTAGCACTTGGTGCTCATTAAAGCACTATGCACAATAGCCAAGATATGGGATGCTATACACCATTGTCCCTGTTGTTAACAATAATGTATTGTATATTTGAAGATTTGTTCAGAGGGTAGAGATCATGTCAAGTGTTCTTACCACAATGAAATGAATATTTGAAAAATATGTATTGAGCAGTTCATGCTTAACACTAGAATAACGACCATATTAATACAGAGGTAAGATAAAATTTATTGATTCTTGTGTAGATTTTAGATTACTGCATTTCTTTCCTAGTTGATAATAGAAAGTTATTAAGTATATTACTGAAAGTTTATATTTTTCCTACATGATAAAAACTATTTGCAAAAAAATATAAAATGTCATTTATAACATGCATTTCTACTTTTTTACTATAGAAGCATAGAGTAAGAAGTATTGGAGACCATCAAGGATTTCTTTTTTTTTTTAAGTTAGGATAAATTTGACATGGAAATCATATTTGTCACAAACACATTTGGCTTACAAAGTGAAAGCCTACTGTATTCCACTCTTGTACTAAGATTGAAGGATATAACCTAGTGGTAAAAACAAACAAATACAAATAACCAGTCAAATAAAAAATAACATTTAGTGTTAAGAGCTAAGAGGAAAGAACCAAACAGCTGATAGTGACTGATGTGGGGGAAATGAGGATGAAGGGGTGATAGATAAATTAAGACAGAATTCCTTTTGAAGAAGTGGTTAGGCAGATTGTCAAAAGTTTAAGAAAAAAACTTATGTTAAGATAAGGAGGGGTGGGGGACCCCTGAAGCAAGAAAAACCATGGTATAGTTGAGAAACTAAAGGAAAGTTGGAATGACTAATGTTTAGTAAGTAAATGGAAAGTGGCGTTGTACCAAATGAGAGAAATTGGTATAGACCACGCAGGACATCTCAAATCATGATAAAGAAACTAGATTTCTTTTACGATATTGTGGCTAAACAATGCAAGAGAGTGACAGTATCAAGATAGGTAAATAGTTGGGTGTTTTACCACACTTGCAAGCTTATAAGTTAGCCTGTCAGAGTCCAGTAGACAACAGGTAGAAAATTATTGAGATTCTTCAGTCAGAGACAAAAGACACTGCTATGCATGGCACAGCAAACAGAGTGAGAAACAACATATTTATGCCAGTTCCCCTTGTCTCCAGTTCCCACAGTAGCAAAGCAGGAGGGCTCTGGAACAGATAATGGATTGTGTTGCAAGAGAGGGACCCTGCACTAACAGAACATTAATCTTTTGTAGTAGATAATAAGAAAACCAGCCCTTTTATCCAGTATTGAATAGCAAGCATGCCTGCTCTTTGCTCCAGTAGGAGGAAATTTCTCTATCTTGCTACACAAACATCCTTGAAAGGAAAGTTCAGAACAAAGAAAGTTCAGTGTCTCTGCTCTGTCTCAGGATCTGCTTTATGATTTAAACAAATCACTATGATTTAGGAGTAGAGAATGATTTGAGAGAAAGCAAGTGTTAATGTAGGATGACTACTGGGATGTCACTACTGTTTGACAGGGATGGGCACGAGCAGAAGAAGGGAAAAATCTGGCCTGAACTAGGCATATGCCTAGAAAGATGGGTAAAATCAAATAAGTTAGTATATGTTATGGAGATAAAACTGGCAGAATTTTTTGATTTGTGTTTAATTGGATATTTGGGATAATTCAGAAGGGAACAATTTATAGGGATAGGGATGACTATGTGATAGAAAGAGAAACAGTCATATTTATTTAGTTATTTCTCTCTCTCTCTCTCTCTCTCTGTCTGTCTGTCTTGAGAGAGAGAAAAAGAGAGAGACAGAGAGAGACAGAGACAGAGAACAGGGGAGGGGCAGAGGGAGAAGGAGGGAGAGAATCTTTCTTTTTTCTTCTTTCTTCTCAAATTAGTTAAAATATAGAGTAGTCTAGGCTTCAGGTAGACCCCAGTGATTTATCTCTTACATATGACACCCAGTGCTCATCCTGAAGAGTGCCCTCCTTAATGCCTTGTCACCCACTTAACTCACCCCCCTTTACCCCATCAACCCTCAGTTTGTTCTCTGTATTTAAAGTCTCTTATGGTTTGGAGAGGGAGAGAATCTTAAGCAGGCTCTGCACCCAGTGCGGAGCCTGACATGGGCTCTGTCCTACTACCATGAGATCATGACCTGAGCCAAATTCAAGAGTTGGAGGGTGCTTAACTGACTGAGCGACTCAGGCGCCCCTCAGTTATTTTTTTTATTTAATCCATCAAGTGTTTAGTTTGGATATGACAGGGTTAAGATAAATATAAAGTGATGAATGTGTGTAATGGGGCTGAAAGGATAGGGCTAGGTGGAAATAATTTCAGAGTAAGAAACTAGATGATGTATGAATCCTTGAGATTGGATGAAATGACCTAAGGAGAAATTTATAAGAGAGGAAAGAGAAAATGCAACTGAGTATTGAGGAAAACCAATTCTAGGGTATAGGATATAAGAGAAAGTACCAGCAAATTTAGCAAATAGAGGTAATGGGAAGAATATTGTGTCAAAAAACCAATGAAGCAAAGTGTTACAGGACATATACAGACATTTGGTTCAAATGGTCCTGATTAAAAATGCTCTTTATCATCAATTTGGAAAGTTTAGTGGAATGAACTTTTCTAACTAGTACAAAGAAAATGTATTTTTTCTTCAAAAATATAAGTTTTAAGTAAAACATTTTGGCCAAGAAATTCAGAACTACGATTGGAATTGTTACAAGTTTTAAACAAATTCTAAAATTAAAATTGCCCATCTAGCATCCTTCTAGTATAAACAAAACAAACAAAGAATAGAAGACTTAATTACAAGTGGAGTGTGGCATATAAATGTAAAAGTCATAGTATAGATAGAAGGTGGTGGTGAAGGAGACTGTTGAAGTGGAAAAATAGGTGCTAGAATAAGGACATTAATTTCTTATTCTTACATAGTGAGGAATCAAGAGACACAGACTCAGCTTCATGAAACAGTGAACAAAGATTAATGTATTCTATTTAAAATTTCAAAACAAATAGACAAAGTACAAAAAATAATTAACCAAATTAAAGAATCATAGTTTAGGTAGCAGTATCATACTGATGTTACTTTTTGATTTTGATAATTGTACTGTGCTTATAGAAGGTGTTAACAGTAGAGGAAACTGGGTAGAGAATGTGGAGCAACTCCTTGTAACAATTTCTGCAATTTTTTTTAATTACCTCAAGGTAAAACATTTAAAAAATTTAAGATATCTGGAACAAGAGAAACTTAGCAGAGGATCATGGGGGAGGAAAAGGGGAAAAAATAGTTGGGGAGAGGGAGGGAGGCAAACCATGAGAGACTCTTGAATACTGAAAACAAATTGAAGGCTGATAGGGGTGAGGGAAAGGGAAAGGGGGGAGATGGGCATGGAGGAGGACACTTGTGATGAGCACTGGGTATTAAATGGAAACCAACTTGACAATAAACTATGAAAGAAAAAAAAAGTAATAGCCTGGCACAGAGGGGGAAAAATTTAAGGTATCAATGGAAGGAGAGAAGGCACAAGTATGCTATTCTCTGGTGTTATATTAGAATCTACGATAATGTTGGATTACCAACACTCCCCATCGCAATGTCAGTATTGTTCATATATTCATATTGTCCTTGAATCGGTGTATCTCAGAAGAAGGTAACTCCACTGTTACATCCAGGAAAGCCTGGATTAGTTAAAATATAAACCAATTTTTCTTCATGGTGGTTAGTTTAAGAATGAGCATGTTACTAGGGGTTAAGCATCTGAGTTCAGCTCAAGTCATGATCCCATGGTTCATGGGAGCCCTGTGTTGAGCTCTTTGTTGTCAGAAGCAGAGCCTGCTTCAGATCCTCTGACCCTGTCTCTCTCTTTCCCCTCCCCCGCCTTCTCAAAAATAAATAAACATTAAAAAAATGAATAAGCATGTTATTTAATTTCAAACAATGACTAGTGACAGAAAAGCTGGTGAGGGCTTTGTGAAAATAATTTTACTACTGAAAGAGATGTTATGACAGGATGTCCTTTCTTCTTCCTCAGGATTTTATATGAGCTATTTGATGCCTAGAAGCTGAGTAATCAATTTGCTATATCTAAAAATAAAATAAATTCTGTAGATATCTGAATATATTAGAGAAAGCCTGAGTTCTTGATAATATAATTGGCTTCTAAAATAACTAATTCTTGGGGCGCCTGGGTGGCTTAGTCGGTTAAGCGTCCGACTTTCGCTCAGGTCATGATCTCGCGGTTCGTGGGTTCGAGCCCTGCGTCGAACTCAGTGCTGACTGCCAGCTCAGAGCCTGGAGCCTGTTTCAGAGTCTGTGACTCCCTCTCTCTCTGACCCTCCCCTGCTCACGCTGTCTCTCTCTCTCTCTCTTGCCTAGAAATAAATTAAAAAAACATTAAAAATAAAATAAAATAATTCTTAGGCCTGTGAAACTATGAAATAGGGAAGTTATGTGAAATAAAATTATAATACATATATTTTAAGCCAGATCAAGTTATATATACATGATATTGAAAGCATTATAACTAAGGAAATTCATCTTTGGATACCACGCAATGGTGGTATTCAAGACAATTGCTTAGAATTTTCTTGGTAACCATTGAATAATTAAAAACAGAGTTATGTAAAAAAAGCTAGCTCTCGTACGTGGAGGTAGAATAAGATGAGAAGGCTTTATTTTTAAATAAAAAAATTGCCAGTTATTCAGAGGCAAAAATATGTATATATGTATGTATAATATATAAAGTGTGTGTGTGTGTGTGTGTGTGTGTGTAAAGTCAAAGACAAGAACTAGACTGGAGGAGTTTGTACCATAATTCGCCAAGATAACTAAATATAAAAATGGTCAGTGGATGATAATTAGCAATTCACCAGAGAATAAATGTAAATGCCCAATACACTCATAAAATGAGATTCAGAATCATGAAGGACAATAAAATTGAAACAATTTTGAAATATTTTTGACATTATTGGCATTTGATGACTGCAAGACTAATTATATACTTTCTGACCATATTAGATCAAAATAGACACAGAAAAGTTAATTTGACTGGAATACTGCTTGGTTATATCAACTCTGGAAGCCTTACTAATCCCTCTCAACACTTTCTGGAGCAGGTTTTGATTTTTCCTCATGCTAGATAAAGAGGAAACAAAAGCATGGACATGCTAATTACTGTTCTCATGTTCATATAGGTTGTAGGCAATGAGGCTGTGATTTGATCATTTTTCTCTTCTGAAACCTCCTGCTTTTAACTATTGGAGTCAACCTTAAGCCTTTGCCTAATATTTACATAAGAATACTCGTATGAGAAGAAGACTGTAGGCTTTTCTATGTTATTCCTCACTGATAGATGCATTTGAGCAGAGATAAGCATACTTTCTGCAGACCCTATAAACTTTTTATGACTCTACTGTTCACAGACAGAAAAATCTAGTCTTCTAATCCAAACTGTGCAATTTTAAAGTTGATATTTTATTTCCACCTGCTTTCCTTTTATTTCTATCTCCCAGAAAGGAACCAGAAAAAATGTGTGTAATATAATTGTCCCTGAAAACTGCAACATTAATCACAAAACATTTCTCCCTACAGCTTTCTTTTCTCTCTGAGAGGAAAATAATTGGTCTGATAGGTATGAACAACTAGAATATCAGTTGGATGGACATGCAAACAGTGTTTTGATATTTTAGTGCTAAAGCAAACTCCTTTTTACAAAGCTTTTAAATTAATAAAAAATCAAATATTTTCATTACTATAGGAAAATTAAAATATAGTATTTTTATTTTTCAGGTTCTCAACTTAAATAACTATTGTCCTTAATTAAGCTACTTTAGTTTTATTGATCTTCTTATATTGACATATAAACGTCGTGTTTGAGATTCCTCTTCCTTCTTCTCCTCCCTCTTTTTCTTTCTTAAATTTATGAGAAGGATGAGAAGTGTTCTGCTTCATAATTATAAATATTTGTAAAAACTTCTCTAGCCAAATATTTACCTTTAGGCTGTTCCCTCCAATGAACTGTCAGATAATAAACAATTACAAAATATTATCACCTTGCACTATTTTTTAAATGGCTGTCCTACATTTTTTTCCACGTAGGAGCTCATAGATAATATTTTAATTAAATAAATTGTATTTCCTTCCTTCTCTTAGTTTCTAAGTGTTGGATCAAGACCTAGAAACTTTGTAATTTGAAATAAATATATTAGCTATGTGGTAAGCTTGAGGATTTTGGGATTGATCAAGGAAGGACCAAGAGAGTCAGTAATACATAGCAAGATACATTGGTCAGTGCTTGGACAGGGCTGTATGAGAGGGAAAGTTTCTCCCAGAAAAAGACTTTCCAGAGACAGTGGCAAGAGGAACCATTTCCAAGGGAAGTGAAGAAAGTAGACCTCCCCAGAAAACCGAAAACCAGAGAGGGGGAAGTATATCTCAATATCACTCAACAGAAAGGTGGAGAGTTTCCAGGTCAGAGTTCTGGAGGACATCTGTATTTTGATGTCTTTCCTAACCACAGGATTTGTCTTATCTATGGTTATCAGATGTTAGGTGCAGTTTTGTTTGTGTTTGTTTTAGTTCATTTATTTATTTTGAGAGAGAGAGAGAGAAAGCTCAAGTAGGGGAGGGGAAGAGAGAGAGATAAAGAGAGAGAAAGAGAAAGAGGATCCCAAGCAGGCTCCATGCTGTTAGCGCAGAGTCCGATGTGTTGCTCAAACCCATTTACTGTGAGATCATGACCTGAGCTGAATTTGGACACTTAACTGGATGAGGCACTCATTAGGTGCAGTTTTGAGGGGTATACAAAGTAGATACACTCTAAAGAGCTAAAAATATATTTATCTGGACTCTATTTAAAACAATTTGATATGGGGGTGACTGGGTGGCCCATTCAGTTCCGCGTCCAACTTTAGCTCAGGTCATGATCTCACAGTTTGTGGGTTTGAGCCCTGAATCCAGCTTTGTGCTGACAGCTCCGAGCCTGGAGCCTGCTTCTGTTTCTGTATCTCCCTCTCTCTGCCCCTCTCCCACTTGTGTTCTCTCTCTCTCTCAAAAATAAGTAAGCATTTAAAAAATTTGATATGTAACCATTTGATATTGGCACTAGTAAGCTTTGGGTTAGCAGTCCTCGCAGCTGTGAAGAAATAAACAATGTGTATCCAATTAGGCCTATACCCAAGGGCCTCCTTTGGCCCATTTATATAACTTCTAAGTGTGAAACAGGAATATTATTTATAATCCATTTTGCTTCCTTTTCTATTTATTGAATGAGTTAACCTGCACTGAACAATAGACATGTTCTTTTAGAAGGCACACCTTATAATTTTGTCATTGAAAAATTCATCAGCAGGTAGCATACGCTCTTTATCATAAATTATTACAGCCTATTTTGCAGCTTTAACACAAAGTAAATTGTTCAAATATCAATAAAATATAAAACCATTCCCTGAAGCCAGATATTCTGGCAAAAGTTTGGAAAAGGTTTTGCTTACTTACTTATCTATAAATTAAGCATAAATATTTAAAGGGGAAAAAGAAAAGCCCAGAATGAAATCACATTTACAAAATATGCCCAAGGTACTCAGGTGAAATATATGATATTATTTTGAAATGTTCTCTAAAATTGTCTGGGTTTTTACAGAGAGGAATTTAAGTTGTGATGCAAAGGGAATGATGAAATTGGATAAAGCAATGCCCTTTTCTAAAGTAAAGTGATATGTTACTAACCACTATAAAAAATTTGATACATTCGTTAGAAGAATTTCTTGGTGCCTATAAATGAGTGTTATCCTATTACCTCATTCATGCATTAGGAAAGAAATTTAAAACTATGATAAAGGTAAAATTCCAGTAGGTAGCACCTTGTTGTAACCATAGATTTGGATTATTTAGGGCAAATACTATCTCCTGTACACATGGGAGTTCAGAACATCTCTTTCCATAACAAGCATTCTCTATAATATAATAATGATGCTAATCTTTAACTCTTGACATTCAATAAAATAAAACCTCCTTTTCTCTGTTTCACTTGCCAAAGTAGAGTAAGTGAGATAATGTTTTTTTCTCTTGCCTACTTTAAGAAACTACTCTTCCCATTGTTGGTTTAAGTGGTTGGAATGGGTCTCAGAGGTAACCTGTGTTACTGGAATCTTTTCATTCAACCTTATTTTATAATGAATTATAACTGGCATTGAGAATAAATCAAGATGCTAAAGATGACCAGGTATCACTACAAGTACCTAGTAAGCACTCAATAATTAATAATTTCTTTCATCACTGTCTTTTCCACAGCAAACACAATTCTATGGAAAGTTTACAAGTTCTCTTTCTATGGTCTCACGGAAGTTGCTAAATTTATCTGACACTTCGTTCCTCTTGATAATGGGGATAATTACACAGTGCTTGCTACCTATGTACATACTGGGGTCTTGTTGCTAAATGATCTAGATCCATGAGTTTAAATATGTCCATGCATAAAGTACTATCATTGACAACTTAATGTTTTTATAGTTTCACAAAGAATATCTTTGTGATCACTTGGAAATATTTATAAGATTATCATTTGGAAATTCTTGTCTGAGAATTAGCATGAATGGTACAGGGAAGCCTAGGGGATGTTAGACATTTTAAGGACAGCACTGTAAATAGTAATTACTGGCTTATACATGCATTTGTTCCAGTGAAATGTAACCCTCCATTTTCATCCCATTTCTAGCTGTGAAACATGGCTTTTCTTTAAGCAAGGGTTAGGGTTTTTCAACACCTGCCAGAAATGTATATAAGACAATGAAATTCATGAAGAAAACATTCATTCTAAAGCTGAATGAAGTAGTATTCTATGTAGTACACATGGAAGAATATTATTTATTTATTATTTCATCTCACTGTGAGCCTAGTGATAGAAACCAGTGAACAGAGGAGGCTGATGAATGGAGAAAGTTGAGGAATTGAATTACATAAAACCTTTGGTTAATTCTTACTCTTAAGATTATTAATAATAATAATTTTAGAAAGTTTTTTAGGAGAATAGTTGTCCCAAGCCTATGATCATAGCTTTGAAAAGAGATAACCTCCTTTAGATTTAATAACCAAGATTTTAAAAGTACCATCACTTTAAAGGAGTTAAATCATTTCATATGGTTTGTGAAGTCAGTTTTGAGTTTTTATATGGGATTACATGGGGAGAAAATCATAAACATGTTTCATTTGCTTTTATGGCAGATGGCCTAATATGTCAAAAGATGGCTTTCAAATATTAGGTATTATTGTTTCAGATTCTGTGTCTCCCTCTCTCTCTGGCCCTCCCCTGCTCGTGCTGTCTCTCCCTTTCTCTCTCTCTCAGAAATAAATAAAACATTAAAAATTTTTTTCAAATATTAAACATTATTAAGTCACACCCTTTCCATTACGTTAGCCCTCACTGTTTGACCTACAAATTTATGGATTAATATTTTTTATTTACTTTGGCTAGTATGTTAATTATTGTCTATGCAAACTTTTATTATTATTAGACAAAAAAAGGCATTTAGAATTTTGGGGAAATACAACTGAACTTGAAGGGATTGTTTTCCATCTATAGATTTAAATGTTAAGGCTAGTAAAAGCTTTCATTGTGTGATTTAGTAAACAACAAATTTAGAAAAAAATAAACTTCCTCCAGTACTGGATATTCTAATTACATGGAAAGTAAACTAGTAGATAGATTATCATAAATTTCTTAAATTCTACACACAGTTGTTAGTGAAATCTTCTGTTACATTCTGGGAACATGAAAAAAAAGGTTATCTAACATAATGACTTACAGTGGAGATTTTGTTTGTGTATTATCACTATTTTCTTTGCTTAGAAGATCATTCAACTTCTCCTCAAAAGCCTAACCCATACTTATCCTCCAAATGAAGTTCAAGAACATCCAGAAATGATGAAATAAGAATGCTATTGAAAATCTCTATTTTAGGAACTCATCGAACCTGCAGAAGGTGGGAAATAACAGAGAACTTTTAACACAAAAATTAGAGTCTGGTGTAAACCAAGTGCTGAAATGAAGAATATCTCCCAGATATAGTAAAGATGGTATCACTGAAGGAATTCTGCATTGCCAACACATATGTCCCATTTCTGAAAAAGCAGTTTAGTGTTATATGAAATAGATGAAGAAAATTGTCTTGAAATTTCTAAAATTTGGAGGCAAATATTTGATGGACTGCAGTGAGCAAGGTATTTTGTGAGCAGGTCTGCATCTTCTGATAGGAGGCACTTTTGCTTCAATAAGTGATTATTTACTCTGAGATTGCAGGAAATGTGAAGTTAACAAAAAATGGAAAAGTCTGTGGGTAGCTGTCTGTTACTTGTACTGGCTTCCCAATAGGGCTCAAAATAACCCAGGCATCAATAAGTTTAATCTTAAAACAAGTGTTCTAACCTAGTAAGGTGAGGTCTAGAGAGACTTATAACATAGGGAAACAAAGACAAAAACAAAAACAAAAGCATCCCTACCCAAGGAGAGATTTTATCCTCAAAAGTCAGCACATTTTAGAAATATAGAAGAACAAACATATGTGCATCCATAACAATAATTCCTGCAAACAACAGATATTGCTCCCAAATACATTTCTTCCTGTCATAGCACAAACAACTCTCAGTCAGAAAGCTCCTAAATTAAGGATAAAATCTCAACTAAATGAGAAAATTTTAATCCTTTCCAAATTGGCTAGCAAATTAATAAAGAAAACTGACCATACATGGGCATAATGGTTAACTAGAACATAAGCTGAGCCCAATAGAAACCAGTGCATATATATCATTTCAAAAATTATATATGAAGCCAATGATATTTTAAGTTTCTTCCTCCACAAAATATTAGTTTTATTTATATTTTTTCATCATTATAATCTCAGAAATGGGCTGGAGTGGAGGCAGTTCAATCATTCTTCCATGAAGTATAGATTCAGCTAATGAAGCCAAGGAAAACTGAAAGCCCCTTTGAAAAATCTCTGCATTCATCAGGGGACTAGATGATTTTATCTCTCCGGATATAATTTACAAATGGATGAGGATAAATACGTAGGAAGATATTCCTAGCCCAAAGACATCCCCCATCAAGTATGGATTTCTCAGCTCCTCTGATCCTCAAGCTAACTCTTAGCATTCTGTACACTACCCCAGGGTGGGTTATAAAAGTTAATGAAAAGAGATAGCAGGCCTGGGAAGAACCGCACTGGCTAAGGATGAGATATTCTATAGAAAGTAATGATTTTTTAGCTATGGACTGGATGGAGGATGGCTGAGACACAGAGGTGTTTGCCCTGCTAAAAAAAAAAAAAGTCAGATGTGCAAGCAAACAAGGTCCAGGATGTAAGAAACTTGGAAGTCACAATTATATCCTACCAAGAAGTGAAAAGCAGAATAGATTGAGAAAAATTCTTAGGCGACTAAGAGAAGTGACATGAAGTCACAGGGAAAGTTGTTCTTCCCACGTTGGAGAGACAGATGTACAAAGTATCACAGGTTGGTTGATCAGAGTAAGACATTCATGGGAACTGCTATTTATATTCTAAATTCTAACAGGAATTCTAATAGGTTCACAGTGAACACTGGAATAAAAATCCTCTCATTCTTCTAGCAGGGAGAGAAGAAAAGGGACAATTTTGGAAAATGCCAGGGCATCCTATTCTTCCTAACAAGGTCTGCCCTCAGAAGAAAAAAAAAAAAAAAAAAAAAAAAAAAAGAACTCAATTTACAATTTTAAAATTTGAAAGAGGTTCACATTGAAATCAAATGGAGATCTCCCAATTATCCTTATGTCTGCATATTTGATAACTTACATGGAATGGACCAGTTCCTTGAAAGACACAATCTGCCAAAGCTCACTCAAGAAGAAATAGATAATC